>NW_026057577.1:78173500-78256783 GCF_023721935.1 Panthera uncia | reverse complement strand
GTGTGTGTGTGTGTGTGTGTGTGTGTGTGTCTGTGTCTGTGTGTGTATGTCTGTGTGTTTGTAACAGTTCAGGAGTGAGCAGGTAGAGATGGTAGAAAAATCAAAGCTTGATTCTGGGTCCTAGAATGTATAAATAAACAGTGTGTTATCACTCCAAGTGCAGAGGACAACTGCCATAATAAATGTGAATCAAAAATATGTAATTTGGAAAAAGAGATAATATTAACCCAGCAATTATGCTAAGTACAATTTGTTAGTATGAGTTGCCTGGAAGAATTAGGCAATTTCACTCTAAATAACTGAATTTTAATGAAGCTTATTATATGTGTTATTTCTTGTTTCTATGCTAGTGTGTTTACCATTCATAATGACAAAGTCATCTTAAAAAAAATAAGTGCTCGATGACAGACTTACTCCTATACTGAAAGGGACAAGGTAAAAACAAGTAAAGGGGCACCTGAGTGGCTCAGTTGATTGAGCATCCAACTTTGGTTCCGGTCATGATCTTGGGGTTCGTAAGTTCGAGCCCCATGTCGAGCTCTGTGCTGCCAACTCACAGCCTGCAGCCTGCTTCAGATTCTGTGTCTTCCTCTCTCTCTGCCCCTCCCCTGCTCGCACTCTGTTTCTCTCAAAAATAAATAACATTAAAAAAAAAAAACAAGTGAAGAGTATGTCTCCTCTGTGGGGTGCCTGGGTGGCTCAGTCAGTTGAGCATCTGACTCTTGGCTTTGGCTTAGTTCATCATCTCATGGTTCATGGGATTGAGCCCTACACCTGGCTTTGCACTGACAGCATGGAGCCTGCTTGAGATTCTTTCTCTCTCTCTCTCAGAATAAATAAATAAACTTAAAAAAATAGTATGTCTCCTCTAATCTTCCAACAATTAAACCATCATTATTATGAAGTTAAACAGCCACCTGACCTGTAACAAGGACCACTAGCCTTACAATATCCCTTTCCCTTTCCACCTTCAGCACAAAAACCCTAATTTTTAGCTAGTCACATTGCTGCCCAATTATAGGATGACATGCCTCACCCTCAACAGCAGATAGGTAAAGCCAAAGTATTATTTGTACGTCCTGCTTTGCCACTTCATCTATCCTGCTGGCTAAAAAGGGCATGCTATGACTGGAGGTTTCACAGCTGGGCTGAACCATGAGGACAAGGACTATACCTAAAGATGCTAGAGTGGTAGGCTAGAATGAGCCTGGGTCCCTGATGAATATATGGAAAAGCCAGACCACCTTATCTCCAAAACACATATATCTCTTTCCTTTGTGAATGAAATTAACTGCTATCTTATTGAAATATTTTCATTTGTTTTGCTGTATGTAGTCAAATCCACTCCCAAATTATATACCACTACTGCCCAGTAGGATTAAAGTCTGTGGGACCCAATGTATTAAACAAGTTTTCTACAGAAATTTTTTTATCATTGTTATAAACATACACTATGTCCAGAGAGGGAGGCAAGCCCTAAGAGATTCCTAAACAGAGAGAACAAATTGAGGGTTGATTGAGGGGAGGTAGGTGGGGAGATAGGCTAAATGGGTGATGGGCATTAAGAAGGGCACTTGTTTAGATGAGCACTGGGTATTATATGTAAGGGATGAATTACTAAATTCTACTTCTAAAACCAATACTATACTATATGTTAGTTAAATTGAATCTACTATGTCTAAGACAATACGGTTTAATTAAAGAATTTTTATGTCAAAGAGTTTCCAAAACAAAATAATCGTTTCCTCTAGACTTTGTTTTGCCCATGGCTTTTTTCCCATTAATATCAGCACTTTTGAATAGAAACAAAGAACATATTTATAAAACCCATAAGTGACAAATAAAGACAACCTAATTTTCCTCCCTTTTATGCATCATTTAAAAATAGTTTGGATCAATGTTGTTTCAAAGAAAAGAATGTTTACTATTTTTAACATATCTTAATCTAACCATATGTAACTATATATTAATTTTAATTTACATTTATATATAATATTTGAATTTTCATTCTTCTTGTTTTACTGCTCTGGTTAGGACATCTACTACAACAGTAAATAGGAGCAGTGAGAGTAGACATGCCTCATTTCTAATATAAAGCGAACACTTCACATCTTTCAGCATCAAGCATGACATCTGCTGTGAGTCTTAGTAGACTCCCTTTATCCAGTTAGGGATAGTTACTTTCTATTTCCAGTTTGCTAAGAGTTTTTATTACAATGGGACACTGAATTTTATCAAATATTTTTGTGAAATCATTACTAATGTGCTTTTTTTAACCTTTAATCTACTCATGTGGGAAATTACCTTAATAAATTTTCTGAGGTCAAACCACTCTTTAACATTTTCGATAAAACACCTTCGGTCATGATACATGTTTTAAATATGTGGCTGGGTTCAGTTTTTATTATTTCACTGAGGATTTTTTCATCTAATTTTACAAATAAGATTTACCTTTAATTTTATCTTATCATATTCTCTTCTCTGGTTTTGACATCAAGATTATCCAAGCCTTATAAAATGACTTGCAAATAAAACATTCTTCTAGACTGTATTTTGTTCAGTTTGTATATTCTCGAAATTGTTTATAGAAGTTTCCTGCAAAAATGTTTAGGCCTTTTGAGATTTTTTTGTAAATAAGTTTTTAACTAGTGACTGAATCCCTTTAATGGTTACAGACCTTTTCCAATTTTTATTTTTTCTTGAGTTAGTTCTGTTGAGATATTTTCCCAAGATGGTGTCCATTTGAAAGTTTCATTGATAATTTCGATTTAGTAAAAAGAGCAATACTAAATTTTCTATATTGTGGAGACATTAATCCACTTGCAGAGTTAAGGGGATTAAATGAGCTTCATGGTCAGTGCCTAAGCAGTGTATTTTCCAGACAGTTCATTCCTCTTCCTTCATTTCCCACTCTGATGAACATTCTTGGAGTTTCCATTTTTCAAGTCCCTCTTAAATTGTGGTTTCTGAAAGCAAAAAATCCTAGGAAGTATCCTTGTACCCTGAGTGCTCATTACAATAGTTCATCTTCACATCAGACTCTTTTTTCTGGTAGCTACTAGAATTCTAATGATCTTTCTATGCTATACAGCTTTACCATCTTTTCATTATGCAGGTTTTTTTTTTTTTTTTGGACTAACTATAGAAGTTCTCACTACTGCATTAAATTATATTTGTTTTGCTCAAACCCATTTCAAATGATATTTGGGACCTTGATTTTCTAATCAAATGCACTTGCTGTCCCTTCTAGCTTTTTATTTTTTTTTATATATTTTTTTTATTTTTTTATTTTTTTATTATTATTTTTTTTAATGTTTATTTATTTTTGAGACAGAGAGAGACAGAGCATGAACAGGGGAGGGGCAGAGAGAGAGGGAGACACATAATCTGAAACAGGCTCCAGGCTCTGAGCTGTCAGCACAGAGCCCGACGCGGGGCTTGAACTCACGGACCGTGAGATGTGACCTGAGCCGAAGTCAGACGCTTAACCGGCCAAGCCACCCAGGCGCCCCCCTTCTAGCTTTTTAGCGTATGACACTGTGACCTACTTTAGGGGTAAAACTGAAACAAAAGGTTCCTCCCTTCACTGATTAGCATTTGGTAAAATTTTTCAGGCAAAGTTGGTTAAAATTTTTTGGTAAAATTTTTAATCTATCTTCCTGTTCTAGCACCCAACCCATATTTCCACTACACTTTCTGTGGATCTATATTTTTCCATTATAGATGGAAAAATATGAGTATATGAGTATATGAGATCTTTACTCTTTCATTCAGAACCTGTACTGTCTTCAAATGTTATCATGTAAGTTCACACAAAATACTCACATACTGACCTAAATAATTACCCTTTTCAACAAGGTCATGATACATAGAGTGGCTGCTTTTTAAACACTATTGCCAGAAACAAATTTTTTCATATTTTTGTGGATTTTCTTTTTTTTTTAAAGAAATGCTTATTTATTTATTTTGAGGGGAGGGAGGGCAGAGAGAAAGGGAGAGAAACAATCCCAAGCAGGCTCCATGCTGCCAGTGCAAAGCCCAACGTGGGGCTCTATGTCGCCAATCATGAGACCATGACCTGAGCCAAAACCAAGAGTCGGAGATTTAACCAACTGAGCGCCACCCAGGCATCCCATATTATTGTGGTATTTAATGCCAAACTTTCTCCTAAAAACTTTCCACCTTTAATCTTGATGTAATTTTATTTCTATCTCTGTGAATAGAGAGGTGCTATAGACTGAAAGTTTGTGTCCCTCCTCAAAATTCATGTTGAAATCCCAACACCCAATGTGATGATATTAGCAAGTGGGGCCTTTGACAGATGATTAGGTAGCAGTGGTACATGAGGAGGGCATGGTGTTCTTATAAGAGACATTGAGGAGCTTCTTTGTCCCTTCCACATGAGTATGCAATGTAAAGATGGCCACCTATGAAACAGGGAGCAGGTTCTCATCAGATATTAATCTGCTGACATCTTGATGTTGGACTTCCTGGCCTCCAGAACTTTGAGATATAGCTTTCTTTTGCTTATAAGCCATCCAGTCTATGGTATTTTGTTATAGCAGCCTAAAAGGACTATGACAAGAAGATTTTGATCTATTTTCTTTTCTGATCATATTCAGCATTTATTCCAAGATTCTCATTCCTCCCATCTATAAATTAGTGGAGAACTGAATTACCCTTAGAGTAACATGGATATCAATAGGGATATTAAATCTAGATTGAAAACATCTCTTTTTGGTAACTCCTTTTTGGAACCAAAAGCGATAATGAAAGTTTGTAGATGTTTTTGAGAGAGACAGAAATAAGGGTGTTATGGTCATGCTTAAAAAACGACTTAAAGATATTTATATTTGAGATTCACTTTCCTTTTAAAATTTTGGTTCTAATATTTGGTTTAGGATGCTACATCTAAGAGATTTAGTGTTGATGCCACCCATTTGTCTAGTTACAAATAAGGGCGGCTGTGAGATCTGGAAGGAAGAAAAGTGAAGAGCCAGTAAGGTGTATACCAATCATTTATTTTATACGGATTCATTTACTGAATAAATAATTTCTAAGTGCTTAAAATACACCATGGACAAATGGAAGATTTCAGCCCTCATGCATCTTACATCGTAGCAAGAAAATGGACCATAAACACACAATAGTTTAATAACATTGTATGTTAGAAGGTGATGATCATCATGGGAAAAGGAGAGCAGAGGAAAAGAGAATGAGAATGTTAGGATAAGACAAGCAGTAAACTATGAGACTATAAAGGTGACAGGTGACCAAGACTCCCAGGAGGTCAGGAGTGAGAACACTGGCTGTCTACAGAGGTCTCCAGGGAGATGAAAGGGCTGGAGCAAAGCAGCCACAAAAAGGCAAATGTGCTGGAATCAAGTCAGGGGAGCAGCTCAGGCAGGTAATGGAGATTGGATCAGTAGAGCTTTATGGGTCACTGTAAGGACTATGGCTTGTCGTCAAATGGAAAGTCACTACAGAGGCCGAGAAGAAGGACATGATTGGATTTATATTTCAAATTAATCATTTGGCTTCTTTATGGAGATTGTGGACTGAGGGAAAGAATGGAGGAGAAAGGGGATAAAGCAAGGAAAGTATATTCTTCTTTTTATATTATAGTATTATAAATTTACAGTATTTTTTAATGCTTTATTTATTTTTGAGAGAGAGAGCATGAGCGGGAGAGGGGCAGAGAGAGAGGGGCACTGAGGATCTGAAGCAGGCTCTGCGCTGACAGCAGCAAACCTAATGTGGGGCTCAAATTGAGCAACCTTGAGATCATGACCTGAGCAGAAGTCGGATGTTCAACCGACTGAGCTACTCAGGTGCCCCTATAAATTATAAATTTATTTCATTAATTTATGAAATCATTATACATTTATATTATTATAAATTATATTATTATTAGGTAGTATTTTTATATCTTATTATCTTTTTCTGTCTTATCCTGGTAGTTCAATCCAAAGTGGTAGCAGTTGAGGTAACAAGTGGTTGGATTCCAAGTACACTTTATAGGTAGAGAAAATGGGATATCCTAATGGACTGTGTATGAGGTGTGGGAGACTTTAACTAGAAAAGCTCTCAAGCAGAAGAAGTAAAGGAGAAACAGGAAACAGATAGGGTTGCAAGACACCCTGGGACAGATCTAGGAAAGAATATTGATTAGTTCTTGCCCTTTACCCCAGCTAGTGATATTAAAACCTATGATCCTTTAACATGTTAAAGAATATACTCTAACAACGAAATGGGACACTCCTTTCAGAGATGCCTCTGAAGCCAGACAAGTTGCTTCAAAATTGATATATAGTATAGTGAATCCCCTTGGTTTTCTTTTCAAAATATAAAGAGGAGGAGGCAAAACATACAGTAATAAAATACAGTGCAAACCTTGAAGATTGATATCATCCAAAGCTACTGGCTGAAGATATTTTGTGTAGTGATATTTTTTACAATAGCATCTATGTTTTATAGGTCAAAATAAAGAAGACCTGTTCTGTCTCACACCAAATTTAATGTCCTCTGTGTCTGGGAATGCCAAAACATCTCTCTTTGTGAACTGTCACATCTCTGGCTGGTGGGAGCTTTGCCCTGGCAGCAATGATTATTACACAGATCCACTACAGAGCATAGAGGTAAACAGGAGGGCAAGGGAAAATGAAAATCATGAAATGGGAGAGGTGCAATATTAAGTCTGATAGAAGTGTTTCTATGTTCTTTAATTATAACAAATATCCATATTTAGAGGTGTTGGGTTTTTTCTCTTTTTAGAAAAAATATATGTAGACCTATGTATGGTTAATTTCCTTTTCCTTTTTTTTTTTTCTTCTGTTCCAGTAATCTGATCACAGATTGTTATACTTTGCCAACAGCTATCTTTGGGAAAATATTAAAAAACAAAGACAAAAAACTGCAGAAATCAGCACCCATCTGCTCCTTCAACACCAGCACCATTTCAATGATATTTATAATTCCTTTTATAATAATAAAGTATCTGCTCAGTGATTAATAATCCAAAATACAATAAAACAAAACCAAACAAAGGGCCCTAATGTAAGAAAGTAGCATAAGAAGAGAGGCTGGGTGGCTCAGTCGGTTAAGCGTCTGACTCTTGATTTCCGCTCAGATCACGATCTCGCGGTTCCTGAAAGTGAGCCCTACAGTGAGCCCCGTGTGGGGCTCTGCAGTGACCGCATGGAGCCTGCTTAGGATTCTCTCTCCCCCTCTCTCTCTACCCTGCTCAAGCTCTTCCTCTGTTTCTCTCTCAAAATAAATAAACTTAAAAAAAAAAGAAGTGGTATAAGAAAGAAGTTTGGACATAATGCTGTACCTATCAAAATGAAGAAAAGCAACATGTTTTGTGGGCAGAACACTGAGGTGTATATTTAAAGATCTAGTGTCTAGTAAAAAATGACAGTACACGTTTTTTTCCTTCTGAAAAACTTGATTACACCCACTGAAGTCATTTGTCTGATGTCTTTTTTAAATTGTTTGTTTATTTTTGAGAAAGAGACAGAATGCAAGCATGGGAGAGGCAGAGAGGGAGGGAAACACAGAATCCAAAGCAGGAGACTCCAGGCTCTGAGCTGTCAGCAGAGAGCCTGATGCAGGGCTCCAACTCACGAACGGTGAGATCATGACCTGAGCTGAAGTTGGAGGCTTAACTGACTAAGCCACCGGGTGCCCACATTTGTCTGATGTCTTAATTGAAAATTGCCTCCCAGTAGTCACCTTCTACCCTACTATTTCAGCTGATTGTGGTACTACTGGATCTTTTCTATTATCCTGAAAGATGGATTTAATCGATGTCAACCCAAGAATCTCTTCTCTGTCCCATCTGCCCAAATCTCTACAACATTTCATCTTAAGCCTCTGCATTTTAAAGACAGATAGAAGGATGCTCCCCACAGCTCTTTCAACAAACACATCACCTGGCACAATTACCTAAATGACACACTTTTATTTTCAGCCACTAAATGCATTTCAGAATCACCAGGAATAGAAACACTTCTGGTCTAGGCAGGGTCTCTGTTGAGTTTAACTCTTTCCAGTAATAAAGCCCTGAAACTTTGGGAGGTAAGGGGAACACAGTGATTCTACATGTAATCTTTGAACATAAACTTTGACAACTGGAACTGGTTTTGATAGAAAGTAAAAGCAATTTCATGTAGAGAGAAAGAGTAATGTTCTAGGGCAAGAGTAATGTTCTATTTCTTGAACTGGGTGTTGGTCCCATAGGAATATATGGCTATTCTTTAAACTGTCTAAGCTTTATGCATTCATCTGTATGTATGATATATATCACAATAAAAAAGTGATGAAATTTTCTTTAAAGATCTTTAGGAATTCAAATATTTCAATGTACTACTTCTGAGATTCAGGGAGTTGGAGGTGATATTTCAAAGATTATTCCAGACCTCTGATTCTATATTTATTACTTATTAGTCAATCCATCACTGTCAACTCTCTATATTAAAGAATATTTAAAGGTGAAAAACCAGAATCTCTTCCATCTTAATCGAGATTTTTAATCAAGAATTAAGAACATGCATGACATATGTGTTATCCTGATGGATTAGAATATGAAGCAGAGACCCTCTACTCACTATTTTCTTCTTAATTTTATTTCCTGATCATTGACAGAAACTCATGATGAGACAGCTATTCCCTTTGAACTCACAATAAATTAAAAACAAAACAAAGCAAACATACACCTTGAGAGTATAATTACAATGATGCCACATTTCTCTTTTAAATAATAAAAATTACCATTCAACTAAAACTTGAGTTTAAATAAGTTTCTCTGACACGTAGAAGAAAACAAAAGTTAAGAAATTATTAAGTTGTATTCACATTTTTTTCTTCCCTTCTCTCCATTATATTTAGCTGAATTTATCATTTTACTATCTACTAACTGACATATTGGAAGGAACAATATAAAACTTTAAATGTAGATATTTTTACAAAAACATAAACATAAGTATTTGTATTATTAATATTCTTCTTCTTTTGGGGGCAAGTAATTCATGTCCAAAGAACTTAATGACCACTCTTTAAAATTGGTATGACTAAAGATAGTAAAAACGTACGTAGACTTTAAAAGGCTGTACAAAATACAAAAATGCCTTGATGTTTCAAGTCAATGACTGCTGATCTACAAATCGATACTTATTCACTTTTTTTTAACTAATGGAAATAATGGCAAACACTGTTAAAACCTTAAGAATGATCTCAATATAATCAATTTTTCTCCATCTTAGTAGTGAACAAATAAAAACACGTAACTAAATATTCACAATGTAACGTTCTTTTTAAATGTTGCTTTAAAATGTTTAGAAGTTTTTCTATGAAAACTTATAAATATCGATACTGATTCCGGTAAATGCATGATGACATCCCTCACATAAAATATTTCTTTAGGGCCGTGGCATTTTTTTCAGTGTTACATTATAATTTAAGGTGAGCCACATAATGGATTGCATTATAATGAATCATACAACTCTTCAAATGACTTATCTAATTTCACTTTGCAGTGCATATATAAAACCACATATATAATTACGTTGTTTTTCTACATGCCTCTTAGGTTTCTTCTGATTAATTCTAAATGTGGTTCAGAATCCTGCTGTCTTTGGCTATGAAAAATATAAATACTGAAACAGAGGAAACTAGTTATTAATGTACCTTTTACATTTTATTTAATTGACAAGAGTGCATTTAGTTTCTGAAATTAATCCCATAATATATTACATTTTGTGCTTTCACTTAACAATTTACATCTTGGAAAAAAGTATATTTGTGGCTTGGAATTATTGTAAGACTAAGTACTATAAAAATAACCCATTTATTAATATGGTTACAAAATACAACATAAGTTATTGAAACTTATTTGCCTCGGTCACTGTTTAACCTCTGGGGGAAAAAACAAACAAAGATAAACAGAAACCATGCTTACCTGGCTTTTACAGGGGCAGCTGGGGTGGCATAATAACGGGATGGAAGAGAAACGTTATAAGGCAACGTGAGAGGGTCTATAACAGAAGCAAATACAACATGTGTGGTACTAAGAGAATGAAGCTAGGTGGTGGTGGAAGGATCAGGAATGCCTTGTAAAATACTCAATCATTATGCTTAATAGGAAGTAAGAAAAGCAAAAGCACATTAGGGAGATGTTTTTCTGTCACTGGCAGATCTCTAAGTGGGGGAAGAGACACACCGTGGCACTGGCTTCAACTCCGGGTACATGAAAGTTGTGAGTGCAGTCAGGCTATTAGGAATCAGGCTGAGAATAAACAGAAAAAGGCTCAAGAAGGAAGTAACAGCCCCATCTTTCCACACGAAGTGAGCGGACTTTGCCTCCCCCCACCTCCCCAGCACAAAGGTGCCCTGCTCTCTCTCACTACTCTCTGGGCCTAATCATAGTGAATACTTTCACTTGTTTGTGTGATGGTTCACCTGCCTCACAAGATGGGAAGCTTCAAGAGAGCAAGGAGCTGTATTGAATAATGCCTGGCATATAGGAGGCACTCGATCATATTGTTGAACAGAAGAATGAAATCAACAAGAAAAGAAGCAAAAGGAGGGAAGAAGGACTTAAAGAGTGGGCCACATAGGAAAGAACAGGATTAGAGAAAAAGAAACCACTATCTCAGATGCTACCCGCGGCACCAATCCCTAGGCTAATCCAGAAACCATTACCCAGAAAAAAGCTCAAAAAGAACATTTTGAAAGGGCTCTGCCTATCATGTATTCTACATATTGCAAAAGCTTGTCAGATTGAAAGCCAGAACATCAACTGCATTTTATACATATTGCTATTTCAACTAAAAAGTGGGGGAAAAAACATCTTTAATGGGGAATATTATAATTGAGAGCTTATTCAAATAAGTGGCTTTTTCAACATAAAATATTAATCTTTTCAATAATCATATTTGTAAGAAAGAAATGGAGTACTATTGTGTGGACCATAAGTTCAAATTCTGATCCTGAGCACTTAAATTTTTTCACAGTCATCACTATATTAATCTGCCTTTTTTGCATTTTACTGCTGTTATGTTCAAAAATTCAATCTCCCAGACAAATGGCAATTCAGGAACACAATTCAAGTGATATATTATTCCCTTTGACTACAAAGGTGTATTTTCCCATTCAGATTTTGTTCATTCAAATGTTGCAATAGGTGTTACATCACACAAAATACACACTCTGCTTTCTCAACTACTATAACATAGAGCAATTTCTGCAATACCCGCACTCTTTCTCTGAAACACTGAAAATATATTTTAAATTTAAATTAAATCAGAGAAGTTATTTTTGTTATTTCCTTTGACATTAACTTGACTATTTTAATTGTATTCAATGTATCTTGTAGGTTAAAAGTAAAATGTCATGAGCCTTGTTATTTAAATTCCATATATGAAAATCATCTGTCTGAAATATTTTGACATACACAAGGCAACACTGTACCTAGTAATACTGTTGAACAAAAATTAAATATCTTTCGGTATTATAATCCCCCCCCCCATTTGGGGGGAAGTTTCTTCCAGTTTTAGAACACTTTTATCTACTTCATCTTTAGACATGTGAATCCTGCAAACAGAAATGATGAACTAAAAGGAGAAAATTAATGCATATTCTTGTTTATAAAGTATCTCCTCTGAAGAATTTACAGTCAATTCCAATAACAAAGCTGTTTTTTCAGCTTGACAACCCAGCCACCACCAATGATAAATATACTCTTTAATGAGTCAGCAGCTGAGTAAATTTCTTTAAGTGTACCCAAATCCCATCTTCCATGAATAGATGGTTATTGGTTATTGCTTAGCTTATACATATTCACAGAAGACAACGTGCACGCTCCTGAAAAAAGAAGGAACCAGCTGCATGACTCTAGCCATGTCCTATAAACCTCAGGACTATCATCCTTTAAATAGGCTATAGTGTGGGCTAGATGTGGCAATATATATAAGAATGCTCTGAAAAACAATATAATGCCATACACACACAAGATTCATATTATCACAGTAACGACTAAAACAATGTGAAGGATGTCACTTTCATTGATTTGTTTTCCTTTCATGTAAGATTTGTGCCACAAGGGGAAACAATGCAGAGACTAAAAACTAAATAGAAATGGTCCCTTTGCACTGGTCTCTGTATACAATACACGCAGCAATGAATGCACAGTAAGTAGTTAGATACCATCTTCTCATACCCAGGTTATTGTAATTGCCTCCTAACTCATCTCCCCGCTTTTGCCCTTGCCACCTTATAATCTGTTCTCAATGCACAGCAATCATAGTAAGCCTTTGGTAAGGCAGCTCATATCTCGCTGCTTAACACCCCTCTCATTTGAGTCAGAGTAAAATCAAGAGTCATCATCCTGGCATGCGAGGCCCTACAAAACCAACCTCTCCCACCGCCCACCCCTCTTCATGGGTCTTTCCTCCCTCCTTCCTCTTACAGGGACACTGGCCTTCTTGCTGTGCTTCACACAAGCATGTTCCCACTTCAGAGTCTTTGCACTTGCTGTTTCATCTGCCAAGAATATTCTCACCCCACGTAGGTAGGTATCCATTTGGTTTCCTCTCTTGCTCACTTCAGGTCTTTGATAAATTATCACCTTTACAGTGAGGTCTTCACTGACCTTGACATTTAGAATTGCAACATTTCCCATGCTCCTAGGATCACCCACCACCCTGTACTGCTCCAAAGTGTTTAGTTTAATTACAATATTACCTATTTTACTTATTACTTTGTTTTATTTCTGACTGTAAGCCCCATGAGAGTAGGGATTTTTGAAAGCTTTATTCACTATTATACCCCCAATACCTAGCATAGTGCCTCACACATAGCAAGACATCAGCAAATATTTGTTAACAGATATGCAACTTTCAACTAGTACAATATTATAACAAACTCTTTTGTACTCAGTTCAAGATAAATGTTCCAAAAAGAATGGGTGCTCTCTTTGGCAGCACATATACGAAAACTGAAACGATATAGAAATTACCATGGCCATTGCATGAGGGGGAAAGAGCCATTGCAAAAGAAGAGGAAAAGATTATACAAAGATGAGGAACAAAAGTGAAATTTAAAAAAATCATCCAAAACAAAATAAACTAATTGGCATTAAACTCAGGAGAGCTCCAACATATTCATAAAACCTTTACTTAATTAGTCAACGTAGAATTAAAGAACACATTTCAAATCCATCTTTGACTAAAATTTTTTAAAAAGGGAACCATTTAGTGTTAGACACATTCAATAATTAAGTTAATTATATATGCCTTTGCTTTTCCTCTGTATATGAAATAAAGACTGCTACTCAAACAAGTAGGAGAACTCTGCATTTTGCTGCCACAAACACATAAAGATAAAATTTGTATTTCAGCCATTACTCTATAACAGCTTCATGGACAATCGCAAATTCAATGTAGGATGTGTTCTCAGAAAATGTGAGCCCTTAGGGATAGGTGTGGGGAACGCAGCATCCTTCACCCTGTGAATAATACTAAGCTCCACTCATTGGAATGTGAAAAAACCAAGTTGCCTTTCAAGTATAGATGGTAAATGAATTAAATATTTTTAAAAGATATGCTAATTTCTTCTATGAAACCAAACCTTGCAAACAAGATCTGACAAAATTATGATTTTTACAGATTTTTACGGGACTACCCTTATTGAGTCCCAGTATCAAACATCCTTTTATGCCACTTATCTCAATGGCCACACCAAAGAGAAAAGTGGAGTTGTCATTCATATGGTGTTTGATCTGCACAATGTGTTCTTTCCCTTCCCCAACATCCTGTAGCACTGATGACCTTTATATAAAAAGCTTTGTATTTTAACTGTTTCTTGTATGTATTAACTGTTGTATTGTATGTATTAACTGTATTGTATTAACTGTTTCTTTGTATTTTAACTGTTTCTTCAGTATGGACTGTTTCTGCATGACGGATGCTTGAGGGCAGAAATCCTCAATTAATAAAGACTCAGTTTGATGAGGATGAATCCACTTATAACATCATCAAAGAAAAGCAAAGAATGTTTATAAATAACGGGAAGCACAGCTGTAAGCATTAACATGGCCTCTACATTTCCTCAACCAATAGTAAACAGGAAAGATTCCTGGCAAAGATATGATCCCCACAAAACATGCCTGGAGGGGCCTCAGCTTCTCATTTATTCACTTTCTAATAATATAGTTGATGAAACATTATCATCTTCATTTTACAAGTGAGGAAACAGTGATCTGAATGAACTTACAAACTTTAACTTGTTCAAAATGACAAAATATCTAAAAAAAAAAAAAAAAAGACTTAACCCTAGGAGTGTCTGACTCAAAGCTTGTGCCCCTTGTTACTTAGCTGTTTCACCTCCCATTGCTCTAGAGGTGGTTATGTACCCAATTGTCTGGTATTACACTTTCATGTGAATGAGTTCTCCGTGACTTATCCTTCTAACCAGTTATTGAAAAATTGGTATATCTAATTACAGAATAAAGAGCAATATGTAAGAATAAAAGAAAAGGAGGACAATATTTGGGAGAAAGGGGACATACATGGAAGCTCCTGAAGCTATACCAGACTAGCTTGGCCTTGCCCTAGCTATGTTCATGGGTCAATGTCAGGCCTGACTTAAAACGGTGTTAGCTCCAATAATATTTTAGTATTCTTGTTAAGAGGAATTACTGTGTGTCCCCAAATAATCAATACACTACTAGGTAAAGTAGGACTCAATTATAAAAACAGAGAAAAGTTTGGAAATTTGCAATCATGGTTAAATTCAGACATTTATAAATTTTTCAGGTTATAAAGAACTACTAGACAAAAGACGTAAAGGGAACAGCTCTGAAACCATCTTTAAAGCCTGGGTTTTAAGGGAATGTAGAACTTTAGTACTACTGGTTACAAAGGCAGTTAGATGAAAACATAGAGCATGTCATAGGAAAGTTCAATGACTGGAGGAAGGTGTAGTGTGTGCAGAAGAGCGAGAGGAAGAAAGACAAATTAGTTCCTATAAAAAATGACAATATTGTAACAAAATGCCATGAATTTCACTTAGCATCTTAACATAATTTAAGAACTATACCATATTAGCATAGCAGTAAATTTTTTCCAGTTAAAGCAAATACTATATGGGGAAAGAGTTATCATATTGTTAGATATTTACTGTGTGCTAACAATGCTACCCAGGAAATACACAAACTTCACCCACCGAGCTTAAAAACCGTGAAATATAGTCATATTATACATAGCATCACAATTACTTTCAGCTATTGATAATATATTTCTACTCCACACATATGCATGTTTTGGCAATTGCCAAAAAATAGTTCAAGCTAATTCCCTAAAGACTTAATCCATGTTGAAATGGGTCCTTAAAAAAGCTGATAGCATACTTTGTACAACAGAGCACAGTAACAAAGGGTCACACTTAAAAGATATGCATATGAAGCTACATTCCTCTTTCACACATCTTGTCTGCATTTTCAAAATTGAATAATAAGCATGATATTTTTAACAAGATAATTTTCACTTCCTTTGCATATAATAAAAATGTCAGAATCTTAACTTTTTATGCCTACATAATGGATTACAAGGTTATAAAAATGTATTCAATATAAAGGTTTCCAAGAGTTTTATACTAAAATGGCCAGGAGAAACGAAAATGAGATTAGAAACCGAAAGAACTAGGTTCTAGTCCAAGGTCTGCCACAAACTAGTTGTGTGACCTTGACTGGCAAGTCTATGACCTTCAAGCAGCCAAACCCAACTGAGCAGAGCTGACACAGAAGTTGAAACTTATGATCCCTAGGCTAGTACCTTAACCACACTGAAGTTCATATTCTGATCTATAAATTGAGATACTTGACTTCTGACTTACCCTGCGACCCTGACACTCATAACCACAATGAGCAGAGGCAGAAGTTTAACAACCGATGAGCGTTATTCCTATAAAATCTGTGAGACTCCTTTAGGTCCTCCATTTTTTTCAAAGCAAAAATGCCTAATTTGCTGTGTATAGGATTTTTAATTAATAGAAGATGAGTGTATCCCAGCTAGACATCAGCCATGGTTACAGGCAAATATTTACCTAGTATATTGAAAGAGCTCTATATATGTTGTTTGACCAGTGGACTACTAACATGATGCACGACCAGGGCCCAGAAAAAGAGACTAAGTAAATTCTCTCTAGATTCTGAGATTTCCAAAGGTAATATACACACAGATAATCTGTATATATTTGGATAAAATATAAAATATATTCAGAATTATTCCTAACAGGTACTCTTTTCTAAAGACAAAAATCTCTTAGTTGCTAATTTTTGGCTTTTTTATTTAAAGACTACATATTAAAAATCCAAAAGGAATTGTTTGTTTACATGAATATATATCAAATGTTCTTACAATTTAGCAACTTTTATTGATAATTATAACCATTAAAAGCTTAGTCTTTAAAAAAAAATGGAGTACATATAGATTAGCCTAAATTGGAGTACCCAGAAAATGTTTTATACATATAACTTTTGGCCAAAATTCACAGTATGAAAAGTCTATCACAAGAGTCACATCTTTATATTAGTAACAGCTTACATTCCTGAGCACTTAGCAGGTGCTAATAAGCTCTTTGAATTATTATATCTTTAAATCTTCAAAATAACCCTATGAGGTAGGAACTTCTTATCTGCAAATGCAGTTGATTAAGTCATATATACTTTCAGCCTATGCTGAGAGCTAAAGGATACTACCTTGGAGATTACATAGGTTCATTTTTCCTCTCCTTTTTTCAATTAATAAAAAGGAAGCAAAGAAATAATAATATGATAAATATCAAGGCCACAGATGCACTCAGCATATAAGCATGGAACTGTCCAAACCCAAACCCCAAACCACACCCAACCATCTGCATTTCCATTCTATCTACCATGAACTAGGAAACTAAACTTATTGAACTAGGAGACACCTTCTATATGTCACACACTGTTATATACAATTCAATCTCATGTAACCCTCACCACTGCCCTAGATGTATATGACTAGCCCCATCTTACAGATGAAAAAACTGAATAACTTACAGTAGGTAGTCAAAGAGTGGTAAATCAGGCCTCTGATGCCAAAGTGAGTATTCCCTAGGGTGTACCCCAGCATTTCTACAGCACAGACACAACTCATATTCAGAGTTATGATCAGAAGCCATCAAGACAAGGTAAAGACATAGTCAATATAGTACATAAAGAAGAAAGGGAAATAGAACATCTTAGAAGAAATTGAGTGTAGTTTCAAAAGAAAAATTACAACAAATGTGGGGTAAAATTTTACTATAGAATAATATTTGCTTTTTTATCTAAATTACTCAAAAAAAATAAATTACTCAATGTGGTAACAAGAGTGGTGTTTATATTAAACTCACAGTAACCTTCAAAAGATATTATAATTTATATTTGATAGACCATTGGAATCCTAGCTCTAAAAAAAAGTATGCTTCATGAAAACGGACTTGGAATAGATCAATTTATAGGCACTTTTCTAAAAGTAATAATATTTGTTTACAATGTTCAGTCATTATTCATGTTAGGATATAATTAAAAATAAAAGGGAATAAAAATATTAGAATATGATAAGGAATGTGTTATAAAAGAAGTTTATCAAGATTTTATCTTGTTTTATTTTCCAAGGATCATAATGTCTCAAAATACTTATATTGTCCTTCCAGGGAGGTAAGGTATGGCTTGTTCAAAGAAGACAGTAAAGAGAAGAACTGAACAGTTCTTGACTTTTATTCCTTTTATATTTAAACTAACTGGATCTGAAGGTTTTTAATTATCAAGCAATATGCTTAAACTGAAAATGTTTCTTAACACACTTTTCTTCTGAAGTAGTACAAATTAAGGATATTAAAAGGAAATTTTTTCCTGTATGGTTGAATGGCTTATAAAAGCAACTGTGTATCACTGTATTCTAAATTCACCTTACTCTTCACATCCCTTCAATGATACTACCATTGAAGAACAAAGATGAGGCGCAACGAATTATAACTTTCTCAAAACAGAGTGCTTTCTGTTAAAGCCTTCGTATTTCCTAATCCAGTAGACAGAAAGAGGTCTGAGGTCTGCGTTTTCCATTCCAAGAGTGTCAATTACATTGTAAAACCTGTTAAAGAGCATAGGATTACTAGCTAGAACATTTAGAAACAAATTTGTATCTTTAAAGATTGCAGTCCCAGCAGAGTGTTAATCCCATTACCTAAGGAAAGGTTTGAGGTTGACTCTCTAAATGGATTGTAAAAGGTAGGCAGTTGCTTGTGTGTCTCAAATATGTTCTCTACAGGAGGGCACCAGCAGCTCAGAGTGGCTTCAAATGTCTTCTCATTGCAATTTTTTTTTTAAACTTTACCCTCTCTCTGTAGAGTCATACAAGCTTCTCTTATTTTATGCCAAACACACCAACAAAAAGATTTAAATTGTAATTAATTATGGCACAGTATAAACAATGAAAGAATTCTGGACATCCATTCCTCCTCAAGTCCCTTGTATCAGAAAGCTAAAACATTACATACAGAGGGCATTATCGGTTTAGGAAGAAAGCTCCTCATTCTACATACTGCCTTAGCTTAAGTTATTCTAATTTACAAGAAAGCATGGGGAGTAACAAGTCTTCAAGTAAAAAAAAAAAAAACAAAAAAACAAAAAAAAACACTATTAGAATAGGCTTTCAATAACTTCAAACAAAATAAAATTTTATTACATTATTTTAGATCTCCAAATGACAAGAGATGTGTAGACATTTAGTAAAAATAGTAAGTTATAACAGCAACTAACATTTTTGAAGCTCTTACTTTGTAAGTTTGCAAATATTGGATTCTTATCTTTATTTTAAATTGTGAAAAACATGACTCCATTGGGTTAAATAATTTATCCAAAATTACAATGCCAGAAAGTGGTAAAGTCAGAATTCAAGCCCAGCTTTTACAATGCATAAATCACTTTCATAATCTTATTTACATATCACAGTACTTTAGAAAGTAGGATTAGTCTCCTATTTACTCATTAACTGTGGTGAAATTGAGACTCAAAGAGGTTCCATGACTTGGCCAAGTCCACACAGTCTGTACTCTTGGAGCTTGAATTTTAGGCTACATTAAATGGTCTCCTGGGGCCACATAAGATGGTCTTTCTGGCATATCATGCTGCTATTAAAATCTGACATTAGATATTTGATCTCATACACAGGCAAACAGTAAATGGCCAGGTTACTATTAAACATGTCATTGATTCTCTTCTGATTCTGTTGTCTTCAACTATTAAGAATATATTTGATTTACATAATATATAATTTCCTACCCAAGACTTAGATCTAAATTTTGCAACGTTGAACAAAAGATAATAATAGTATTATAGAATCTAAAATCATTTCTCTCTAGAGAGATCCATTATCCAAGGTTTCTTCTCAGGAGTCCAATAAGGAAATATTTGATGTTTAAAATATAATTATTAGCCATTTAATTCGTATGTTTGAGTATGACTTAGATTTTTCTATTTTCTGTTAACTTACACAAGAGGCTGACTATGTTACAACTCAGAGCCTGAGGGCTCCCAAAGACCATCATTGCTCAAGTAGAAAAGGCAGTGTCTCCCCCACTGTTGAGTTTCTTGGATCTTAGGAAGTCCAAAGAGATCTTTCATTAACTAATGGGTAATTTCCTATTCCTGACCATTTCAGCATCTGACAGGGTCTCTGAAGTCTAACTTGCCATCTAGACATAGGTCAGCAACAATATGGTAACTACAACGATTAGAACATAAAAGTGTTTGTTTACAAAAGCCCGTATTGTTTAAAGTTTACATTTCTTAATAAAAGAATTAAATTTTTAAGTAATTTATTTCTCACAATTTTTAAGTAATTTATTTCTACTCCCATAAAACTAATTAGGAAACACTGTCACTTGTATTTAACAGTTTTGAAGCTTCCTTTGCCTCACCCAAAGGAAACAAAACATTTAGCATGTATTAAGCAGGAAGCACAACTTCACAAACAGAATGGTTACAGCAAAAGAGTAAACTTAATAACAGAAAAGTAACCAGATGCCACCTATCACAGTTATATATGGTACCAATTAATTACACTCAGCTTTTTAATATTTTAAGTGCTGGGAAAATATTTAAAGTCAAAACTTGGAGGATTCTATATTTGGTGTGAAGGAGTTTAAATACACAGTGACTATTCATCCTAGTGACTATAACAAATGACAACTTCCATTTGTACAGAGAATGGATAAGATAAAGCACCATAGCTATCAAGTTTTGGCTGGATTCATTATAAAATTCTATTCTCAATAGGTTTATTAAAATGTTCTAAGAATAAATACCACATATTTGGAAATGTTTGCAGAACCCTTCTCCCATGGAATATCTATTTGGTTTCACAAGCTATGCTCATGAACACTTGTCTCTTATTTTCCTAAATATTTATGAATAACACAGTCTTTAACTCAATAGCGTTTTTCTTGGCATAGTTCTTCTTCCAGATGCAGCATCAAGTATGGTCTGGAATTAAGGATCAAGTAGCATCTTTAATGCTGCTTTCCTAAACCATCTGCTAGTTTTGGGAGGTTTTAATAAACCAAATGTCATCTTAAATGTTTCCATTTCCAATGCTCCTAACCACAATAAAAGCGTTAGGTTAAATTAATGCTTAATAAACTAGGAACACACAAAGAAAAGATTAAGTAATGAAAGTTGAAGTATTTTTCTCCTAAACAGAGAAGGGAGCAAAACTCTTTTCCAGGGCCAGAGTCTATTTGATATATAGTTAGTTTCCTTTTGTGACTTGATTATCCTAAGTTCAGACTCTGCCTTACAAAGTAGAAATGAGAACAGGAATGTAAAGATTTATAGTAAATTTAAACTCAAGACCACTGGTACCAATCACTGCAGTTTCTTTCTTCATGGCCACTCTTGGGGAGAAAAATGCCCATAGAAAAAGAAAGGATCCATAACTCTAATTCCTAGGCAAGTATGCTCTACGACTCCTTAGTTTTAACTGTTCACCCTGATTGTAGTTTGACATCTGTTCCAGGGCTCCTTCCAGGAATCAAGTCACAGATGCAAGAAAGATTGGATCATCCAGTTGTTCAGTCTTTCCTGTCTAATTAATTCCCACATGAAAGTTCTACATGATGGTCACATACTTAAAATGAAACATTCTAAGGAGAAAAAAAATTTATTTTAGCCTTTGATTTTAAAATTAGGGGAACTATATACCATTAATTCCTACTTATATTTTTAAAAATCTTTTTAAATTTTCATGTAACTCTCTTCCCTTAAAGTGAGTTAAGATCTTGTAGCAGTTTATGACTGTTTTAACCTAATGTGGCTAAACAAACATTGTGATTTTATTCTGATCCCGTCCCAACATCCCATATTCCTAAGACTCTCAGCTTTGATAACACAAATGTGAGAGATCTAGTTCTAAAGGAGCTAATGCTTTTTCCTCATAGTTTTTCTATCTTCTCTATAATTCCATACTCTTCATTCATTCTCCTCTTCTCCACCAAAATTATATTTCAAAAGATAACTTCTGAGAATTTTTTTTCAATATTGTAGAATTCTGTAGAAATATTCTTTATCATGTCCATCTGGAAAAGTTTAAATATTCATTAGTCAGACGTTACACAAGGATGGCAGTGGGAAAACAGCAACTTGGCTGAACTTCATTCAAACTTACACTGTTATCCTCAAACTATATTATACACCCAGTCATTGTATTTTGGGACTGTGGTAAGAGGAGTTAACAAATTAAATGAAAACATTCAAAATACACCACAGTTTCTGTGACCTGGTGTCAACATTCAGATTTAACTGAGGAGCCTAAAAACTTGGGATTATGGGCTTCTCTTCACTGCCCATTTGGAGATGCATTCATCTTAAAGTTTAGAACATAATCTGGCCTCCCACTGAACTACACTACAAAGAATGGAGCATTTTAAATTTGGACAGAGTACCTTACAAACATATTTATTTTCTTCCTAAAGTTTTAAATCCCACCCCTTTCATCCTCAAGATCTCAGACATCACCACTGCCCATAACCTATTTTTGTTCTATCAGAACTCTTAGATTGGACACCTTTAGATATTGAAAGTCAAATCAAACCTCTTGGGCACTTTGGAATTAGATTCACCTGGGAGGCAGGACCCTTTCCAGGGCCAGTTTTGCCTTTTGGATTTTGGAAACAAGTAACATTGGCACAGACTTTAAGAACTTAGGGGACTGAGGAGGAAAAAAAAAGACCAAAAATAACCAACAGTAAATCAGCATGGCCCAGAATGAATTCAAACCAGCAAAAAACCAAGGTTGGATAACTTGGATAATGGCATCAGGATAGTACAGAATATAAGGAGTGTCAGGAGCAGGGCAGGAACTGCTGCCCTCCCTTCTCTTTTGCTTCTTTCCATGCTTAATACTTCATCTCTTAAGCTATGCATTATTCCGACTTCTTTCACCTATTCCTTCTCTTCCAATCTTCCTCATCTTGTTTAAATGCAAGACATTTTAGTAAAATGCATTTTTAATTATATTATCTTTGAATCCTGGTGTCGTGTAATAGCAGATCATGTATTGCCAACCACTTATTTAACTTATACACTTGGATATAACAAAAACAACAAAAATTTCGATCAACGTCACTCAATTTGCTGTTGGCATGCATGGGTAAGTTAGGTGAAAGGTGACAATGAAATAATGGTTTAAGATTTTAACCAAAGATTAAAAAAAAGAAAAAAAACACCTTTTTGGATAAAAATTTTAAATAAGAACAAAAAGTTTTTAAAGGAACAGCCCAAAGTATACCTTAATGCATCATCTCTTTAGGAAAGGGGTGAAAATGTAGGTGATTGTTTAATTGGCGAAACAATTATAGTGATATAAACTTGGTTTGTGTAACCAATATTTACGGGGTGTTAACTATGTGCCAGGAACTGTCTAGACATGCCAGACTCACACAATAACTGCCATATTAAAAAAAAAAAAAAACTGAGGGAAATTTGAAGAAATAGCAGAGCTAATTTTTTAAAGAAAGGATAAAGAAAAATGTGACGCAACTTAAAAAAGACAAGGAAAAAGAAAAAAAAATGTAATAGTCTAAAAACTATCTTAAGAAATAAAAACAGTTGGGGTGCCTGGCTGGCTCAGTTAGTGGAGCATGAAAGTCTTGATCTCGGGGTTGTGAGTTCAAGCTCCATGCTGGGTACGCAGATTACTTAAAAATAATAAAAAATCTTTAGAAAAAGAAATGAAAATAGTTAAGGGAAGCAAAATAGTATTTTATCGCACACAAAAAAGCAGGGTCTATTACTGGGCTATCTTTTATATATTTATCACATTTGACCCTCCACCTTCCTGATATAGCACCTTTCTTAAACCCTTAGACCATACCTAGAGTTTGTTATATGGAATTTCTACACTGATTTGAGATACTTTAAAAAAATATATCACATCTTTTTTTCTTTGCTCTGTTTGAATTAAATGCACATCTTAAATATACAATTCAATGAATTTTAATGAATTATACACCTGTGCCATCACCACATCAGTAGGGAACTTCTAGTCCAACCAATCCCCACGCCACCAGGGGGAACCTCTCTTCGTATCTCTTTCCCCATTTTTAAGTTTTCCTTGTAGTTAACTTTGTGTGGACAGGCCTCATATCTGCTCAGCTAAACTGTAAGCTCCTTATCATCACCAACTTTTCTCAGAGCTAGTAGGGACTCTAGAACTGGTGACCCAACTCCCTCACATGAACAAGAAAACGAAGAACAGAAAGTTAGCATAAATCCTGGGACTAAGACAAGGGAACTCACGTTCTCTCAGGCCAGTACACTTTCTATCATGTTTGAAGTAAAAGATTCACTTTTCCACATCCCATTCAACACCTTGTCCAGGTGCTCAGAAATCTCTTTTAACTGGAAAAAAATAATTAATGAGATGAAACGTCTTTTCCCCTAAGAAGCACTTTTCCTCCCCTTGTCTCTCGGTTGTCCATCAGCACTTGGACTGGACATGAGTGGGGGGGATACACATTGGACACTGGGATGAGGAGGAAGCCAGGTGGGCAACCATGGCAGGGAGTCCATACCAGTCATGGGTGCATGTCTAGAGCAGTCTGCCCTCTGCTCAGTCTCTCCCAAACGTAAATGCCCTTCTCAGCTTTTTTTCCCTCTTTTCAGTTTAACACTTCATTGTGACACCATCTTCTCAGTCTCCTCTGCTGCCCTTTCTTGGGTTTAATCTGGAGAGGATGAGGTTGGAGGGGACATGTACTCTTCACACGCAGGACACTTCTAGGAGCCAGGTGGGTCTAAAATGGCACTAGGGAACAGTAATCTGGAGCCCATCTTCCCACAGTAATCTCAATCCCTCTACTGGATTAGCTGGGTTATGGGATTCCTCATTTGCAAAATGAATAATAATAGGGTTTCTGTAGGAATGAACTAAGAATGTACTTAGAAAACTGTCAGGCACACACGAAGTCTTCAATAAATGTTGGTTGTTATTAGCCAAGTGACATCTGCCAAAGTTCTCTGGAGATCCACACTAGATAGATAATCATAATGAGATGGATATTGGCAAACGTAAACTATATAGAAAATATTGACACACAATAAAACTGTCACAGAAAGAAGAAACAGGTTGGGAAAGGAGACAAGGTAAGTTACAGAAGGAGAATTTAAGCAAATGACTGTATGTTCAGGTGCTCTGGGGTGCCTCTCAATTTGGAAACTCCTTTCTCTGAATTTCTGCAGCACTTTGCTTATGGTTCTTATCCTAATCTGTTTTGTTAAATCAAAATTATTCCCATCCTTCCCCTTCAGAGAATGTAGGATCATTGGGATAAATGTTTTCTACATAAACTAAAATGCATTTTACGTAACTAAAATTAAAACTTTTCTTCTTTCCCACCCCTACTCTTTGCCTGGAAACACTGCAAGCTTGAACAGAGGTGATTATATATTCAAACAAAATGAGAAACTAATCCAAAGTTTTATCTTTAAAAGTTTCTGGTAATAGAAGATGATAGATTTCTATACATACATAATTATTTTCTTTCTTTTCTGTATTCTCCCTTCCACAACTCATCGTATTTTTCCGTCCAACTGGTAAGTGATTACCTTTACCAATTTAATCTTCAAATGCTTGTCAGAGTCCCCAAAGTCACTTGCCCTTTACTGTAAGTGGGTTTCCACAGGAACCATGAGCAATGAGTGTATTCCACGTTCTTCAGAATGATTTTCAATCCAACTCCTTTATTCTTTGTGCTAACATTCTGTGAGCAACAGTCTCCTTCATTCACTTGCCCCCACAAGTGCGGTAGACCATGTTTTTCATTTGGCACTGAGAACTATGTATCCATTTGGACAGGGAAGGGGGAAGTCAAATCAGTTTTCCATTATTTAATTATATATAGAATTCATGTGGGGCGCCTGGGTGGCTCAGTCGGTTGAGTGTCCGACTTCAGCTCAGGTCACGATCTCACGGTTCGTGAGTTCGAGCCCCGCGACAGGCTCTGGGCTGATGGCTCAGAGCCTGGAGCCTGCTTCCGATTCTGTGTCTTCCTCTCTCTCTGCCCCTCCCCCATTCATGCTCTGTCTCTCTCTGTCTCAAAAATAAATAAACATTAAAAAAAAATTTTTTTTAATAAAAAAAAGAATTCATGTTATTATGAATACATGTGCAGTCTTTACAAATCTAGACTATCTGTTTGCACAAGTATCATAGATTCCAAAATACATTTCCAGGAATATGAAATAACTATATTTTTCTTCTTTTTAAAAAATGTCCTTATTTCGGTGCTTCCAATGCCTTAAATGTATGTTTTCTACATAACAATCAACCCCCATTCATTCGGCTGCATCAAAATTGGATGAGCATAAATTTCTATCCATTTCTTACCCTGATATCTAAATAAGCACCATTCATCATAATTTATTTCTAACAGTTATAAATACACAATTTTTTAAAATTAGCATATTCTTCTAAATGATTTTTGTGTTGGGTTTAGGAGACAGCATACTGAAGAATTTTTATTTGTAACTAGTGCTTGCACTAATAGTTCAAAACACAGGACCCTGATTTAAAATCATCTCTAATAACCTCGCTAAAAACAAAACGCCCCATCAGCTCAATTTGTTTAGAAATTTTAACTTTGTAAGGTATGGTGACTTTATGTTATGCTCCAAATATTTTAAGCAGAGGAAGGAAGTGGTGAATTAAAAAACATATACTAATTAATGAATATTTCATCAAGTTGCAAACCAACTGTCTTGAAAACCCTTATATATTATACGTAACTTTACATAAGTCATTTGGTGGCTTCAGCAAGAGGAATATACTCTATTTAAACTGGCTCATGTGATGATCAGGAAATTCTGCTGCGACCCCCCTCTCCAAGCTGACTGAAGGCAGATGGTGCTGACATGTTCAGCTGAGGGAAGCGTTGATCACAGACTATCTGCCAATCAAACACTTGGGAAAGAAATGAGCTCCATCTGTGTTTTAATTACTACAGCAAAACCATCCAGTGTAACTGCCAGAGCTGCACATTTTCATAGAGTACAAGAGACATAACACGTAATTTCTTTCAAAAACTAAAGTAGAAATTGCCATGTACTAGAAAAAAAAAAGAGCACTGTCAATTAAGAACAAAATCTAGTGATAGTGTGAATATCTTCTCAAAAATATTTCTATTTTACCTCAGCTTTATGTTATACTCTTTTTCTAAGGCAATTCTAATGTGCATGAGAGAATTATATACACAAAAGAGGTAATCATTGAAAAGTAAAATATGATCCAAATATTCTGGACACCAAAGAGTAATCCTACTAAAATTCAATAAAATGAGAAAATCTCATTTATTGTAATATGCAAATTTATATTATTGTGTTTTTGTAATTACATAGTATATATTATACTTGTTAATATATCTTTAGATTATTATAAAAATTCATGTCAGTAAGAGAAATACCAGAGCTTGCAAAACGTTTCTGGTAAGTGACAGACACCCCGTTCATTTTCTCCCAAATGATATTAGGCTGTTTGGTTATCGTGCTATTATTCTCGTAAATGAGTTCATTCTGGGACTCACCTTATTTCATCACCATGTGGACAGGAAGTGTAGAAGTACAGACAGGACTTGGACTTTGCACTTCCACCCTGGATGTGTTCAGGGGCTCCCCATGACTGGGATGGGTAAGCAAGCAAGAAGAGTATAGGGAGGGATTAAAGGGAAAGAGGTCTCTTTTGCCTTAACATTTTGTATTCTCCCAACTCAGTCTTCCCTGCCACCTCTCACTAGCACCAAATATTTAGCATCAAGGATTATAGAGTAACTTCAGGGATTCACAGCGACCTCAAAGTTTTAGTTACGTTTTGAAGTTTGAGAAACTATAGGAACATACACAAGTAATGACAGTAAAAGGATTTCTAAACTCTAAATGTGCATTATGACAAAATAATTTCATTCATCCGATAAGCATTTATCAAGTGCTTATTATATGCTGGGTTGGAGTAAAGATGAATAAAGATGGCCCCTGCCCTAAAGGATCTCAGAGTCTAGCTAAGTGGCCAACACCGTAAGTACCTGAAGGCAAAACAAAAACATGTAATGAGACGTATAAATAAAGTACATGAATGGTGGCAGAGAGGAGGGAAAGAGTAATCTTGTTGGGATTCAGGGGGACTTTCAGAAGGATAAATGCTTTCACTGAGACAAATAAGGCAGAAGTGGGGGAAGACATATCAAATGGGGGGGGACAGCATGCAGAAAGGCAGGGACACCTGACAGTTCATAATGTTCCCTCCTGCCTACTTATCTCTTGGGAATGGTGATCTACAGGTCAAATGCAACCAAGAGATTATTTGGCATAGGATCTAAAAGGGACCCATTACAATTAGCCATTTGAAAATTATTGGTGACTTTTTACAGAATAGTCTTAGATTTAAAGCAGGTTTCAAAATACATGGAAAATGAAGTGGGTAGCAGTTTAGCAGGAAGAGGAGTAGGGGAAAGGTGAAGAGGAAAGGGGAGAGAGGGAGGAAGAGGGGTGAGTATTTAAGAGGAGACAGGGTGGAAAGAAGATTTCAGAACTAAGCAGGCTGAAATCGGACAGAAATGGCTGCTCTTAGTGGGACTGTATAAAGTTTGGTTTATTTTTATAACTAATTGAAGAATTACGTTTCTTCAAAATTATTCATTGAATTATTCTTGATCAAGTAAAGAACTATTTCCTTTTACATTAAATAACCAAAAATGTTTATACAATCATATGTAACTTTTGCTAATCCAGTTTATTTTTTCTTATCCAAATTATCACCCACCCTTAATGATACCTACCTTCTCATATTTTTTCTCAGTTTTATCCCCAGAACAAGTAATGACAAGACAGTTAATATATGCTACCTTTTCACAGCATTGGTAAAGAAATGGTCTTGCCTTGAGCCAATTTTCATATTTGCTATGGAATTCAGATATCAATTCACTATCAGAGTCCCTTGACACAGATAATGAGTATACTAAGAGAAACACTTTCAAAATGTTCTAAAAACACAAAACTTTTAGAAATATATCACAGATCACCATTATCACCCTAAAATCACCACCATTTTATAATTATCAGAACCTTGATCCTCAATCAAATGCTACCTCATCCACATATAAAAGGTAACTAGGTTACCAATCCAACACCAAACAATGAGATGTTTTAATAACTAGATGTTTTTATTTCCTTTTTTTTTTTAACTTTAAATTCTTAGAAGACTAGAAACCACATCACCCAACTCCTTTTCCCTGCTCCAAAAAATCATGATTATTTTTTAAGGAAATACGTTCTCCATATAACAAAGTATTTATTAGGCCAACTTACTAAATGTGGAGTAGCACAAAATACATTATACTCTTTGTTATACTGCCACATCAAAGGTTTTTTTTTTTCTCCTCCATACAAGAAAATGTATATGACTTGCTAGATTTATTTTTTTTATTTTTTTATTTTAAATTTTTTTATTTTTATTTTTTTAACATTTATTTATTTTTGAGACAGAGAGAGACAGAGCATGAGCAGGGAAGGGTCAGAGAGAGAGGGAAACACAGAATCCGAAACAGGCTCCAGGCTCTGAGCTGTCAGCCCAGAGCCCGATGCAGGGCTTGAACTCACGGACCATGAGATCATGACCTGAGCCGAAGTTGGACGCCCAACCGACTAAGCCACCCAGGCGCCCCTGACTTGCTAGATTTATAATTGCAGCCTGTCATCCAATTAAATAAAACGGCGAGAAGGCAGCTATAATCCATTACAGCAATGGATATAAGGTTCAGGAAATAATAGATTCCTTATGTATGACAAAGGTGAAAATTTTAAATTAAGAGTAAAAAAGAGGAATATTAGGAAGTGACAGGTGAGTGAAAGGAAATTCTTCGATATTCATAACCTTGGAGTCTAAAAAAATCACTCCAGGCTACCAAAAACCAACTAAAGTAAACTATTTTATGCATCATTGCAAACAACCAGGAAATATTACACAATGTTTTATAATCTTCTATCTAGATACTCTATCTTGCCAGTTGTTCAGATCAAAAACCTTTGGAGTCATCCCCAGTTCTGTTTCTTTCATACCCAATCCTTTCTCTCCACTCCATCTTCAAAGTATATTCAGAATATCTCTCCACTGCTCTCTGGTCCCTAGCACCTTTCACCAAGGTTACCACAGTTCCTCCCAACTGATCATTTCCTTTCATTGGCCGGGGTGAGCTTTAAGAAAGGCAAATCGGACCAAGTCACTCCCATGTTCAAAACTCCCACTGGCCTCTGCTCTTGCTGGGACTAAAAGGGCCCTGCACCATCTTGTCCCCATTACCTACCTGACCTCATCCCCAGCTACTCACCCTCATTTACCCCATTCCAGACACAGTGACTTCCTTGCTGTTGTTCAAACACATCTGCACACACCCAAGGCCTAGGCCCTTGCTCTTCCCTGTGGCTTAAACACTCTTTACCCAGGCCCCTCGATACCTTGTTTTTTCATCTGTCACCTCCAAAGGTTCAACCATGACCCTCAGTGAGTCATTCTCGGACCACTCAAAATAGAATTGCAAACCCAACCACAAACACTTCATCACTCCCTACCTCTACTGCCTGCTTTGTTATTTTTCTATCGGTGCTAACCATACTCAAACAGTCAATATATTTTAATTATTTGTTTATTGTCAGTTTTACACAACTAGAATACAGACTCCATAAAGGGAGGAATTTTTGTTGGTAGATCAATAGTATTGACACATAGTGGATTTGCAAAAAATATCTGTCGAATGAATCAAATCAGTTCCAGAAACAGACGGTTGCTAATGATACATAAACCTCTTCATTTCTTGTATAGTGGTTAAAAGTTTAGCCTGGTGGAAGTTTTATGAGCTTTTACTGCAACTTATGTTTTAGGTGGAAGACCATCTAACAAGCTACCTCTGAAGTAGAGTCATAACTTCAAAAAAAGACATGTCACCAAAAATCAAAAATAAGAGATAAACCCATTGGTGAGGTCAATAATTTGAATCTATCCTTAAATACCCAGAAGAAATTAATGAGATTATCTATGATGCCCACAAACACTGGCATAGCATGTAAAACAACTTTACTTAAAGCTCCTTGATTATACTACAGAAACATTTTGAATGAGCAAGGACATGCAAACTTCAGTTCTTAAAGACTATATGAAGTCAGAAAATGTAATTTCACAAAGTAATTCATAATGCATTCTGTGACTTTCTTTGCAAACATGACTAAAATAATTCAGTTTCAGTCCTAATGACTGCTCCAAACATGCCAATCCCAACACTACTAATTAGCAGCAAGCAAACACTCTACACTAGACATTATCTCTTTCACCAATACTCCAGGTTGTTGTTAGGCCCAGACTGATTTGGGAATAATTAATGTTTCTGCAATATGTGAATCTAAAGCAGAGTTCACTATATTTCCATTGGCAAATACTAATAAAAGCAGAGTCATCCTTCTACTACCTTTCCCAGAACATCTTCATAGCATGAATTTAAGGGGCAGCAAGCTCCCAAGTTTGGTCAAATGTGCTCTCATCATTGAAGAAACTTGAAATGCGCATGAAAACATTGCATGAATTCATATCTCTTTAAGCTTAAGATTTCCCTAGCCTGAAATCACTTATTTCCCTCAAAATTTGCCTCCTTCAGGATTCCCCATTTCTTCTTACCTTCCCATCAAGGCTGCCATTGGGGATTAAAGAACAGTCATCTTTATCTTTTTATTCCTCCCTTATCACATACAATTGGTTGTCAAAACCTGTAGGTTCCTGTAGCAAGTCCTTAGTTTTCAACTGCATGACCTCATTATCCATTCAATTGGTCTTCTTGTCTCTGGTCTCTCTGTGATATAATCAATTATTCTTTTATGCACTGTTTCATCAACTGTCTCTCTGTCCATCTATCTATTCTCTTACCTACAGGATTAAAGTAAGTGTCAGTCTATTGTGTTTCTACTTAAAGAATTTGAATGGCTCCTAATAGTCCACTGAGTTAAATGTAGATCCCTCCACCTAGGATTTAAGGTCCTCTCTAACAATGCCCCACCATGATTACCCAATCTTACCTCCTTTTAGTTCATTTCAGTAAAGAAAGCAGCAGTTGTCTTATCTCACGAAACACCTATAATCTTTCACTTCAAGTCCTTAGAGCACCTGTAGTGCTAATAAGTTCATTTACTCATCCATTTGACAAATAGTTATCTATCCCCTAATATATGCTAAACATTGTTTTCAGAGCTCAAGAAATGGCAGTGAATAAAACAAAGGTTCTTGCCCTCATGGAATTTATGTTCTGGTGGGGAAAGACAGAAAATCACTCAAGCGATAAGAAAAATATGTTAGATGATAAGCACTAAGAAAAAAAAATCGAGAAAGGGAATTAGGGATTATTGGGTACAGTTGGGCGGGACAGGCTGATAATTTTAAATAGGGTGTTAATGGAAAATTTCACAAAGAAGCAAATACCTGAAGGAGGTGAAGGTACAGCCCGGCAGATAACTGGAGGAAGAGCACTCCAGGTGCTGTAAGAGAAAATGTAAAGACCTCAGGTGGGCAACAAGTTTGGCTCACCACAGGGAGAGTGTAGAAATACAGTCCAAGGGGTAGATGGAGACCAGCTTTTTTAGGACTTAACCTCTACCCTGAATACAAGAAGCCACTGGAAGGTTTTGAGAAGAGGAGAGGCACGATCTGACATGTTTTAAAACAATGACCTAGGCCAATATATTGAAATTAGACTGTAAAAGTCAGGAGACAAGTTAAATGCCTGTTGCAAGAATCTAAGCAAGAGTTAATAATGACAGCTTGGATCTGAGTGGCAGTAGCAAATGTGGGGAAAGTGGTCAGCTTCTAGGTAGCATTCACAGGATAAGTAGTAGAAAAGGAAGAGAGGAGAAAAGGATGACTCCAAGGTTTTTGACCCGAGCTACTAAAACAGCACTGTCCAACAGAAGAAACATAGTGTAAGTCACACATGTTAACTTTTAATTTCTTTTTTTTTAAGTGTTTAGTGATTTATTTTGAGAGAGAGCCTATGAGTGAAGGAGAGGCAGAGGGAGAGAGAGAGAGAGAGATAATCCCAAGTAGGCTCCATGATCAGCACGGAGCCTGACGCAGGGCTCGATCCCACACACAACCTTGGGGTCATGACCTGAGCCAAAATCAAGAGTTGGTGGCTTAACTGACTGAGCCACCAGGCGCCCCACTTTTAATTTTCTTATAGTCACATTTTAATAAGTAAAGGACAAAGATGAAATCAATTTTTAAAGTATATCTTAGTTAGCCCAATAAAACAAAATACTATTTCAATAAGTGATCAATATAAAAATTATTAATAAGATATTGTATTTTTTTCAAATTCTGTGAATTCTGGTGTGTATTTTACATTTACAGCACATTTACTTCAGTCTAGTCACATTTAAGTGTTCAAAAACCACATATGGTTAGTGGCTACCATATTGGGATCTTGCAGAACTAAAATGATTAAGTGGCTTTTTCTTTCCTTTTGTAACACGGATACTAGATGTAATGGGGATGCTAGTTATAGTTTAAATTATAATAGCAAGTCATGGGAGGCAATCCAATATTCACTCATAAGAGTCATTAATAAATTATGGTACAACCAAATAGCTACTAAAAGCAAGATTCCCAAAGAACATTCAAGAGTATACAAAACATGTTCATAGTAAAGTGGGGCAGGGGGTGGGTAGGGAAGGATCAGAGGAAAAAATGGTATATACAAAACGATCTCATGAATAGCAATGAGAAACACACACACACACACACACGTGAGCTTGGAAAGACATATGTCAAAGTGTTAATTAACATTGATCATTTCTGGGATATTTGATAGAGGAAAGACTATAGGAAGAGTATCTGACACAGGGGGATGATCAGAAGTTTTGAATATATTACATTTAGGATGCCTATTAGACTCCCCAAGTGGAATATGTTATCTAGAGTTAAAGAGGGAGGTTCTGATCACTACTATGAATCTGGAAACTGTCAATGTTAGATAGAATTTAAAGGCAAGAAAATGTATGAGATCATTAAGAAACTGGGTTTCAACAGAAAAGAAACCAGGACCAAGGACTGCACCCTAGGATATCCAACATTTAGAGTAAGGAGGACTGTAAAGAGTCCTAAGCTCTAAGGAGGTGAAGGACCAGCCAACAAGACTGGGAAGGACAGCAAGTTAGGTTGAAAGAAAACAAAAAGAATGTGGTAGTTGTAGAAGTAGAAAATGAAAATGACCACCTTTTCAAAAGATACTTCAAGTAACATACAAGGAGAACTGAGAACTGACCAAGGTATTGACTTGAAAGGGAGTCACGGTCCTGACATGAGCAGGTTTGGTGGAGAAGGGGGCTCCAAAAGAAGTGGGTTCAAGACAGACCAGGAGGAAATGAACTGCAGAAAAATTCAACAACCACACTTGAGCATTCTGCTGTGTAGGAGGGCAAAGAAAGACGGTGTATGAGGGTAGAATCATAGCCTTATGTTCTCAGGTTCTCTCTCCCACTCTGATGTAAGTTTCTTAAAACAGGGATTGTCTGAGCCCAGTATTAACTTTTGCAGCAACGAATTAAAAATACGTGCCTAGCAACAATATAGTAATTTTACACAAGCTGGCATACTGAATGCTGAGGTAAATCAATGGATTAACATGAAAGTTAATTCATGATTCAAATCATCGATTGGTGAAAACTTCAACTCAGGGTAAACACCTCTGAAAAGTAACTGCAATCTGATAATTACTGGGTGTCATGAAGCCTAAGTAAAAATTCCTCAGTGAACACTTTCATGAAGGATGCTTTTTCTTTTTGCCAAATTTCGCATTTAAAAACTACTAACCACTACATTTCTTTGACATTACTGCAAAGATGAAAAAATCCCAAACACTGAAACTTCAGGCAGATAACCAGTGAGTTATCTGCTAGGACACAAAAAGACCATAGACTGTAAACCAAATCAATATAGGAGATTGTTATAGTGAAAAATACAACGACAAGAAAAATCAATTCTTCTTCAACTTCCAACATTTTACTACGTCTGGGCAAATTTCAGGCTATTGTTTCTGCACAATCAGTCTTTCAACAATGGTTCAATTTTACTGGAAAGTCCTCATAGAGTTAACATATTAGGAGGCAATTCTAGATAACTATTATCAAGCCTAATATATGTTGCTTCTTGGCATAAAAAAAATCTTGGGCTCTTTAAGTTTCATTTAGAAAACACACATTGTTTCTAAATAGTAAGTAAAGAATTCACTTTCCAAGTTTAGCACCCAAGATTGAGAAATGATGGCCAGAGAATGGGCAGGGTAACAGAATAGTTGAGGTGATCTCTAAGAAATGTAAGGTTTTGAGGTTTTTGCACTTGGGTGTTAGCCATTTGAAAAGGATACACTGGTAACTTAGTGCAGAAGTTTCAATGTGCAAATATTGCAATCCATTTTCCTCACCATAAAACGCCTTATGAAACAGTCAAAATAATTCTGCTGGTGCTGCTTCTTTACCTTGTCCTATCAACTTAACAAGACTCCAGTGTCTCAACACAATCAGTGCTCTCAGTTCCTTTTCCTGGTTTACAAAATCGACCTTCAATTTCTTTTCTCTAGAACCAGTCATGCCTCTTCCTTCTGCCCTGTCTCTCCTTTAATTTTACGTGCCTTCCACCCACAGAAGAGACTGATAACTATACAATCAAGGCTCTGCAGCGGGAGAAAGGGAGAGGCAGAGGCCTCCAAGTGTAGCATGATGCTTTACACTCCATAGGGATCCCATAAACAGGAGGTGGGCTGCTTGCATTAAATATTATAGGGAGCCTAAAGGAAGAAGCAAACAAGAGTAAAGAGAAGGACTGACATAGGAAGCATTCATTGTGAAGTAACTCCATGTATGTCAGCATGTGCATGTTACTTGTGTGGGTAATAAGGAAGAGAAAGACATTCTACAACAGAAAAAACACAAAGAAAGTATGTGAGTTTTAAGTCAGGCAAGTGAGTGGCTCAGTTGGTTAAGCGTCCGACTTCAGTCGGGTCATGATCTCGTGGCTTGTGCGTTCGAGCCCCACATTGGGCTCTGTGCTGACAGCTCAGAGCCTAGAGCCTGCTTCTGATTCTGTCTCCCTATATCTCTGCTCCTCCCCTGTTCACTCTCTCTCTCAAAAATTAAGAAATATCAAAAAAAAAATTTTTAAGTCAGACAAGTAGGACCAAAAAGGTGGGAGGATAAAATGCTTAACAGCATAACAATAAGTCTGCCACCAAGTAAATACATCAACTCATTTACCGTTTTTTTTTTTTTTTTTACATTTTATTTATTTTTGAGACAGGGAGAGACAGAGCATGAATGGGGGAGAGTCAGAGAGAGGGAGACACAGAATCTGAAACAGGCTCCAGGCTCTGAGCTGTCAGCACAGAGCCCGACGCGGGGCTCGAACTCACGGAACATGAGATCATGACCTGAGCCGAAGTCGGCCGCTTAACCGACTGAGCCACCCAGGCGCCCCTCGTTTACCATTTTTAAAAACATTACTTTTCAGTAGAATGTAAATAAAATGACTTTATCAAATTCCAACTGGAACTTGCCACTTGGTAAAAATAACTATGAAAATAAGACAATATGGGTTATTAAGTGATAAGAAAGTTACTGTCCATGTGTAGTTCCTCTTTCAGCGGAAACTCCTTGAAATACAAGGTCACATCGTCCTTTGATTAATTCTGCATTGTGTTTAGTGCACCACCATGCACATGACAGCATTCAATAGTAATCACTGAGATTGCACTTTGATTGAAGAGGACAAGACTGACCTTTGCCAACAAAGGAAAACAATGCCACCTGACTCCTGTCATACTCTAATATTCCAATTGGTAAGTTACATTCATCTGTCACTGTCTCTCCTAAGACTCTAGGGAAAACTTTAAACTTAACTTGTGGTATGTATTTGGTAACAGAAGGTTTCAATTTAGCTAAATCATTGGTGAGCTCATTCCCTTACTTAGGAATATTGAAGGCCGCATGATGGTCTGCAATTGCCTCCCCTCTCCAACACCCTTGGAACGGGAAGAAAGCACCTGAGAACAGCTCTATTTTCTAGCATGACTGTGGCTAAATCCCAGGAATCAACCTCCTAACCCCCAACATAGGCTTACTTGTTGTAAAGTCATCTAGGATACAATAAGAACCAGGCATGAGAAGTGGTGCTAAGCTTTCCAGCCTCTTGGCTGGTCTTGTGCTGCCCTCCTCACTGCAACCCCCTGACAGAAGATGGCAAGACTCTCTCCCTGTGCCTTTTGTCATTTAAGTACTGCTGCTCTGACTTTGCCCCCCAGCCCCACCACAGATTTTGCAAGCAGAATGGGAACCATTTATTTCCATTAATACTCGCTCCAAAGAAGGAGTTAATGAAAAAAATTGGTCCATGGTTATAGAATCTTGCTTCCATAGCGGAAATTGACAGAAACAGGGGCATTCCACAAATTAAAATAACAGAACTTTCTTCATAAAAATTTCAATAATTGCTTTCCTTTTTGCAAGGCTCACCTATTTTAAGGACAGAAGTCAAATTAAAGCAACAATTAAAGGAAAACAATGGAATGCAAGGTCAGTGAGTAAAGTGAGTAGAGCTTGTGGTGGTTCTCTGATCTACAAAGGCTTTGGAACAAGAAAGATTTAGGATAACTGCCTAGTTCCATCCTTTCTTTGCTGATTGCCTTTACTCCCATTGCCTGAGAAAATCCCCCTAGAAATAAAACCGAGCTGGTTTTCAAAACAGTCTGTGAGAAATCATAACAATCTTTTAAGTTTCGATTTTGAAGTTTCCTTCCACCTTATCCACCACTCACTGACCACATATGATTCAGAACCTCAAAACTCTCATCTCCATTAATTAGTTCCTTTATCTCTGATTTCTCTCAAGATAAGCTTTTAAGATAATTTTTAACAAAGTTAAAGGATCGGCAAAGCAACTGAGCCAGTTCAAAATGATTTAAAGATTAAATAGTCTCTTCTATCAGAGAAGGCAGCTGCTCCATGATTTTTTTTTTTTTTTTTAAGGAAACAAAGAGATTTAATCTCTAATGTACTATAGCTGGGGAATTCAGTATTGAGTATTGTGTACACATTTTTTTTAATGTTTAAAAGTGTTTGTGTTTTCTTCATTTATATTAGCATTTAACACATACTATTGATAAAAGTAAACATTGAAGTGAGTTTAATATGAGCATGAAGAAACTTTCAACTAAATTTTTAGAGATATTTTCTACAGATGCACAGCTATTTTGTTGTTTATCAAATTGTTTAGCTGATTTTATTTTCAACTTCATTGTCAAATAACACCTTTCTTTTAATAATGATATTTTTATTGAAAAATAAATCCCATGATGGGATGAAATCAGATTATGCTTTTATATAGCACCCCTCTAGTACCAAAAGGACCCATAGTTACTTCTTGCAAAGAAATGTGCCTTCCACAAGCTCATGTCTTCTAAGCAAGGGTCGTAAGGTAGTGTTCAGTTTTCCTTAGAAAATGATTCCAAAAATAAAAAGGAATATGAGAAAGAATATAGCTGATTTTCTTCCCATTCTTTTCCTTCAGAGAACCACAGCAAAAAGTAATTTTAGGCTTTCTGTCCAAAAGTAATATGCTACAGTTCTCTCTCCTCTGCATCTTTTACCACTGGTGTTTAGCAAAGAAGTTTTAAAAACTACTGTTAGATATAAATGACCTAATGCTTAGTATGGATGGATACATGTGCCATGAATTGGCTCAAATCTATGATAAACACAGGATATGAACAATAAAATAAACTATTTTTGCAGCTGTTGGCCTCAAGTCTAGTGTTATTGATTGTGGGAATATATTGTGCCTTTCCTAGGAAACCAGTTAGGGCATACCTGTCAGATTCATCTGCTGTGTCTTTTGACGCAAATGGCTTAACGGCAGATCAATGAATGACAGCGTTATTCAAAACTCAGGGTTACCAGGGCTCACCTTTGCGTCTGGCAGCCCCACCATTACCCTTCAGTATCTAAAGAAACCCAGGATGATTCACATACGAGGTAACTAATGTAATTTTTGCATTCCCAAATCAGTTTTGTTTAATTAACTTCATTTGACATGAGCCGTTCACTAAAAATATTAAACTGAGAATTGTGTCACTTTATAAGGCTCAGATCCATACCTCAGAGTTTTAAATGTTTGAATTGGTGAAACACTACTCTCTAATCTGATTTTTCCTCATTAATTATGCAGGGGATGGCTGCACCCACCGAATTAGGTCAAAATTTCATAGTGTCTGTAGGCAATCACCAGTTTAATTTATAGTTGTCAATAAAAATATCCAATGTGTGAATTTAATGTTGATAAAATCAGCCATACATTTTGTAAGCTTTCTGTGGTGGGCAGGATAAGGTCTCAAAAGATGCCTCTTTCCTAATCCCTAGAACTTGTAAATATGCTGCTTTACAGGACAGAAAGGACTTTGCAGATGTGATTAAGGTTAAGGACCTTAAAATGGAGAGATTATCCTGGGTTATAAAATCAGCCTAATCTAATCATATGAATTCTTTAAAAGTCGAGACTCTGCCCCAATTGCAGAGAACCAGAGAGATGGCTGCATGAGGATTCCTTCAGCATTTGCTAGCTGTACAGAGGAAGGAAAGTGGCCATGAGCCAAAGAATACAGGCAGTTCGTAGAAGCTGGAAAAGATGGGAAATGGATTCTCGCCTAGAGCCTCCAGAATGGAATGTAGCCTTTCTGATACTTTGACTTTGTAGTCCATTGAGAGCTGTGCCAGACTACTAACCAACAGAGCTATAAAATACCGTATTCTTTAAGCCACCATGTTGGCTAAATGTGTTACAGCAACACATGAAAACTAATAAACTCCCTACTTATTATATTGTTGTAATCCTTCCTTTTGCAGGGGAGAAGTAGGTTGAAAAGTTGACTAGGAAAAAGGGCTCACCTCCAACTAGGGAGAATGCTGCCATGATAATGAAAACTGGCCTATGAGAGTGTGGGCGTCCAGATTCTAGCCCTGGCTATGCCATTAAAAGAACAAAAAAACAAAACAAACAATAACAAAAAAAAAAAAAATTGGGGCAAAGCACTTAACCAGTCCCTTACAAGTTGAACCGCTTTCTCTCATTGGAAAAAAGAATGTTTATTTTCAGGTCTATCTTCTCCAAACAGCTTCTTCCAATTCTTTTGGATACTAGTTTCATTTAGCTTGTTGTCTTTCTGGTGACAACCAAAGTGATGCTTCTCCTGCCATTGTCCATCGTCTCATGATGGCAAACTCTACAGACCTGCCATTTTCATATTTCGAGCAAGAACAAGTTTGAGTATCTGTCAAACTTAAAACATTCTTATTATGACATAGGAATAAAATGAAAGAATAAAATGAAAACTCTCCTAAGACAATTTTTAAAACCCCCTGCCTAAAACTGCTTGGAATTACTTCTTAACTCAAGGATAAAAGAAACTGTAATCTTCACAGCATACTCTCTATAAACTGCCACCCATATCTGTTAAGTCAGCAGGAAAATATCTTCATGGTTATATTAAGGGCTCAAAATTACAGAAGTATTTTTTAATTACAGTTAGTTACTCAATAGATTAAATTATATCACCCAAAACATTAATACAACAATGAGCAAAAATTTCATGGAACATAGCCTGGATATAAAAGTTTTGTTTTTAACACAAGCATTTGGAAAGAGGTTTTCAATAAAAGAATTTTTCAAAGTATGAAAACACTTTACACTGACTTAATTTCTTTAGTATTTAACCTACCACGATCTAAGTTATGCAATATATGTAGTAAGGTAATTATGTAATGTAATATTAATGTAATGTAATTTATTAATTACATTAATGTAATGTAAAAATGTAATATATGTAATACATATCTCAATATGTAAATAAGTCATAATATCTCTCTACTTCTCAGGAACTTTTTAAAAAAGATTTTATTTTTAAGTAATCTCTATACCCAATGCAGGGCTCAAATCCACAATCCTGAGATCAAGAGCCACAGCCCTATTGACTAAGCCAGCCAAGTGCCCCAGGAATTTTTTTGGATAGCAATTAACTAGCAAATTTTCAAACACATGAACAGGATTAAGTATTCTAAACATAAAGTAATTAAAAGTCAAAGTAGTTTAGCATGTTTTCAGAATAGAACTCATAAATAAGCATTTATGATATTTAAGACAGAAATTCTTCACGTACAAGTAGTTAAATTTAAATTTTTTAACCTTTTTTTCACACTCCCTCACAACTCTATTTCTCACAGATTCTCTGTAGAAAGGTGAGTGAAGGGTATCACCAGTCCACTAAGTATCACACAAAAACAAAGGAGGGTATATTCTAGAAGATTCCGAAAATAAAACAAAAATTTTAATCAATGTCTCTCTAGGAATGGACTAAACCATTTAAACCATTGACCCACATCTCAAAAGAGCCACCTGTTTACTTCCACACACAATGAAGGTTCAGTTACATTAAAATTGGGGGAGAGGGGCTCTCTACTCCATCCACTCTACTCTTTTTCTTTCTTTCTCTTGCAAAGCTATCCATTAATTAATTAGAAACTGCCTTCACCTACCAACTTCATTTATACACAGTAGCATGGTCTGCATAGACATACTCAACCAGTCCTGTGGAAATCAAGAAGAGGAAATAAATGCAAGACTAATCTTGTCATATGGACGGAACTCTCATAATGCATCGAGACTCAGAAGCAGGCTGGGAGGAAGAAACCTGCCTTGTGTGTCATCATTTATTGTCTATTGAAGAGGCATACCATAGTAGAAAAATTGAAACACAAAACTAACTTTTCAAGGGAAATGTTTGTTCATGGCTCTTCTAGGAGAATGTTGTAAGTGGTTCTAAAGTATTCTTGTCATAGAGCTGAACTCAGCTGGCTTATCATTAAGAAGCATGAATATGCATTAAAGGAAAACTTTTATAAAGCCCTAATTTCATTTAACATGACAATAGGAGCATTGTTTTTACTATCAAATTGTGAGTTATTTAGAAAAGCATTAAAAGCATAAGTATGAAATGGTAGTTATTAATATACTTGAAGCTTCTTCATACATCTCCCTGTAACTGAATCTTTGTTGCTATAATGGAAGTTTTAATTTCTCTAACAATGCAAATTCTCAATGTAACCTGGCCCTTCTTTTCTAGTATCTGCCCATGTCATCTTGACCTTTAAAATTTTAATATTTAAACTGGATAAAATATACAAACTACCAATAAAAATATATAATTTACAGACTTAAAAACAGTGACGCTTGTCAAAATATTTTAGGGAATTTATGTATTTCAAATAATTTGTAATCAAAAGCCCTACTGTGTTTGCTAATGCTGCTTACCAGGGAGAGCAGCAAGCATTACATTGTGCATTCAGTTATTTTTATAAGCCTATCTCACATGCGTACACACACACACACACAAACACACACTTTGAGTACAAACTGTAAGTCTATTCCAGGTAATTGGATGAAATGCTCCCATATAGTATGATTTCAGTTATTAGTATATCTTAGAAAGAAGAAACCATTCACATACCTAAAACAGAATAATAGAGGCATTTAGTAATTCTCTGATATGCAAAACAAGGCACTCACCTTCCATTTCTAGGGACGTCTGAAAGTGCGCTGGAAACCGAGCAACGGGAGAGGGGCTTTATTGCGGGGTGAATCATCCCCACGTAAAAGCTCTGAACAACCCCTGTATGCATACTGACATCATCAGGAGAGACTTGGAGGCAGAGGATACTATGGTAACCAAGCAATGTGCTGGGAGACAGAAGCCTTTAATTGCTTTAACAACTTCCTGGGGCTCAAGCTACCAGGCTCAGATTTGCTAAGTGGGAAGTGAAGATTGTCACAGAAGCGGCAAATGTGACACAGAGCAAGGGGACTCAGTGAATTTTGAATCTATTCATTGAGACGCGACTTTTTAATGACAAATGTCATTACATGATTCCACTAGCAATATTCATCTCACAGCTGAAGCTCTGACAAAGTCACAGGTCAATAAATAATGCTCCCAGGTAGCAACAGTGTAAGTATTCATAGATGGTTTTCTCACTTAACGAGCATTAATATTATTGCATTACAAACATCCTTTTCCTTGAGGATGAATACTTGATTCCATTTGAAAAGAAAGCTCACATCTGTGCCTTCGGAGGTCAATGTGCTGATAACAATGAAAACTGATTCTATTTACTTCTCCAGGAGGCAGCAGCTGCCCGTTCCATTTATCTCCAAGCTCCAGGAAAGCCTTGCCAATACATCACTTATCCAGGAAACACCTCCAGCGAAATGCCTAATTATGACACCCAGATAAAATCAGAAGAAATCTGCTGTCTTACTGCCACACAGTCTTTTTGATTAAGTCTCTTCTATCACACGCAGAATTACTTCTACTTCTAACATTCCCTAAAACTACACATAATTTAAATCTCCCTTTGAACTATTTGTCCTCCTCCACATCTGTCACCCACGTTCGTGGGAATACAATCCCTTTAAAAAATACCAGGTTTAAAGTAATTGCTTAAAATAACAACACTTCAACATCAGACTGAATCTGTAATGATATACCATGTTTATTCGATCAGATGTGATGCTTTAATAAGTATACAATTTATCATCTGTGCTATAAAAACTATTGTTTTCTTCTCCATGAAGATTGGATTGACATGTTTTTTAAACAATACCCTGGTCTAATTTTTCTACTGCAAATACTGTAATTGTAACACAAGTAACTTGGCAGATCGTCTTTAAGATATTCATAACGCAATAAAAAATGAAGGTTGTCATTCTGTACAGTATACTTACATCTAAGCTACTTCAAAGAAACTATTATTATCTCTATTTCAATCTAGATGAGGTGCGGCCTGCCTTTTAATGTTTCCCTTGTGAGTAAACAGTGTACAAATGCATAGCGATAATACTGCTTAAAAAAATAGTAAAATAGAATACAACAGCACCGATTTACAACCCGGAATAATGTAGAGAATTTATACTCATTGACAAGTTGGACTTTTCACTGCTTGTAGAGGTTAGGGAGAATTGTGAAAGTAGAATAGTCAGCTGTCACAAAAAAACATGAAATTCAGGGTTCCTTAACTTTGGTAAGATGAAAAAGCCTTCCAACAAAATGGAATTACTCCCTTCATTTCACTTGTTCTTCCTGAGATCCTCAGTTTGAGAAGCAAAATATGCACACTTTATCATGATATAAATGAAAATGTAAATACATATGCAAAGTGTGTCATGATATAAGTGACAATAGTTATATATATATATATACACACACACACACACACACACACACACATATATACATATATATTATATATGTGATTCATGTTTTAAAATAAATGTGTTTGCTTACCTGAATATGCATTGGAAAATGTCTAGAAGTTACATATCCAATTACAGACTGAGAGTATGCTCCAATTTTTACTTTATATAATAGTTTTATACTTTTAAGTGTTTTTCGTACCCATGGATATGAATTACAACTGTAATTCAAAAAATGGAAAATGTGTTTGAACTTGTTATTCTATTCTACTTGCTCTCAGAGAAGACCAATGACAGCTTTAGTGGACTATATCCTAATATGCCAGCCAGACAATTTTAAGGTTGCTTTAAACAGTTCTCAGCAGGAAGATGATCCACCTGTCTAAACAGAATTGGATGGGAAAAGCAAATAAAGGCTATCTGGACAACACACACACAAAAGGGAGAAGGTGAATGGACTTTTGTAGAAAATTGACAATCAAAAAGGAATAGTCCAACAGTAAAGCTAGTTTGTTACATTTTTTAAAAAGGTACAGCTTAAAAAACAGTATATCCAAAAGTAAGGCCAAAGCAAGAGATTTCCGACCAAAGGGCTGAACGCAACATGGAAGACCACCAGCAGGAATAGAAATCAAGTGTCACTGAGACAAATGGCCCCAGGTAGCCAGATTATGGGTCTTATTAAAGATGCCTACTTTAGGGGCACCTGGGTGGCTCAGTCTGTTGAGCATCCGACTTCGGCTCAGGTCATGATCTCGTGGTTTGTGGATTAGAACCCCGCATCGGGTTCTGTGCTGACAGCTCGGAGCCTGGAGCCTGCTTCAGATTCTGTGTCTCCCTCTCTCTCTGCCCCTCCCCTGCTTGCATTCTGTCTCTCTCTCTCTAAAATAAATAAACATTAAAAAATAAAGTTAAAAGATGTCTACTTTACAGAAAAGAAGCGTAATCTCTCCAACTTCCATTCCCTAACTCCAGGCTTCATTTAGTTTTTATTCTCCTTTTAATCTACAAATCATTTTCTCATCAGTGTTCTATTTCCTCTTGCCACTCCAATACACTTTATAATCAGTGCAATCTCACCACCTTCTTAGAGAAGATTATAAACACTTTCCTAAATTGACAACTTTGTACAAAAATCACTACCTCTTCCTTGGATCCCTGAGGATCTCACAGAGAAGCCCTGTGAAGTACACACCTATATTAAGCCACTCACAGCACAGAGCTGGGATCAGGGACAGAATCTACCCAATGACAGCATGAGCTCCACCAAGCTCTGACATATTCTTGCTGGATAACTGTACACCCCTTTAATTTGTCCTAAACATCAGAAAATCCACTTCTTATTTCCTAGCAGATCCCAAGGCCTCACAGATAACCAACAATATTATAATTTCTCAAACTGAAAGAAAAACAAAGTTAGAAGGTGAAAATACTCTTCCAAAAACAACAACAACAACAACAACAACAACAACAACAACAAAAGACAGCATTTTTCCCAAAGAAGTCACCCCTTGACTACCAAAGTATGATCAATCTCATATAATTCCCATGCAACCACCGTAATCCTTAAATCAAAGTTTAGTGTTCAACAAGGCCCTGAGCTAACCCTATTTCTTAAACTAAAGTAAATTTATGTTGGCAAGTGCTGATTCAGAAGCAAATGGGGGTTAAAGTGCCACTTATGAGGAGATGTTCGGCCAGGATTTCTAAAGCCTTAATAGTCAGCCACAGTAGCCAGCCGACCTCCTCCCCCAAATCACTTTTCTGATGATATATATAAACACCCTTAATCCCAAATCAGCTCTGCCTCATAATTTACATTGAATTTCTAGCCCAGATGAGCAATGTTCTTGGCTCCTCTGGTCTTAATACAACCCTTTTCCTAATTTCAGTTAAACATACTATAAGCACAAAAACAATCAAAAATGACAGTGGCATATGGGATTATACTAGCATTTGGGTTCAAATTAGTTCACTAAAACAAATTCATACTGATTTAATTAAAAGAAAAAAAAAAGTATCACAAGAAAGTATCACTTCCAATGGCAAAAGGGTTGTAACTCCCCATTGTCCTTAAGTCCAGTCAGGGGCCAAATTTCAGTGATCTATCTCCTTTCTGTTCCTGTCCCATTGTTGCCCCTCTAGTGCAGCCTTCTCCATCAGTCCTCCCATAGTGCTGTGGTCTCAGGTCTCCCTGACTTCAGTGTCTTGCTCACTTCTTTAATCATTTCATGCATCACTGTGTCCTTAATGAGTCATCACAAAACATTTTCTTACCAGGTTACCACAAAAATCCAACATCTTAACAGGCCCCTTGTGAGCCACGGAATCAACTGCAGATTTCACAGCTTCACTATAAACCCATCTTTGTCAAACCTACCTCCTTGAGCTACATAGTCAATGAACTAAATACAGCTAATGAGGTACATACAGCCGGTGAGGCACACTAATATGTCCTCATCCTTTCCCTCCTCCAGGCCTTTGAGCTTTCTGTCTCTTCCTCATGAAATCCCACACCTACTTCCTGATCCACAACTCCTGTCTCTCCTCCCTATCAATCTAACAATCCTCTACGGCCCATCTCTTCCATCAGGAATGGGTTCTTCCTCAGAAACACCAGTGTTCTCTATCTTACTAACTGCATTTAAAGCATTCCACTGTCTAGTTATTAGCATGTGTCTTATCTCCCTGCTCCATTTAACCTTCTGAAAGGTAGAGACAAAAGTCTGTTATTTGCCTCTTATTCTCTACATGGCACCTTGCCTTGCATCTGGCATTCATTCAATAAATACTTATCGGATAAATGAACAAAAATTTATTATGTCTTAATTTTTTTTTCATTTTCCAGAGTGCTTAAGATGAAATTATTGCACTTAATCTTTGAAACAAGCTAGCAGGGTAGGTAGCATAAAGTAGAAATTGGAATTTCACTTTTAGAAGTAAAAATAAGAAGCAGAAGCTCAGAATGATGCCATGAATTCTCTTGTGTCACACAGCTTCTCGATTCCCTGATTTCCCAACATGTTCCCCACCTGGACATCCACTACTTCTAATGGCAGCCAGAAAGGAGGTGCCCTCATATTCCTACACAGTGGATCTGCTGTTTCTGAAGAATTCAGGCCAAAATGGCCTTAATTTTTCTATCTTACCAATGATCCATGGCATAGTCATGCATTCACCATAATATTCTCAAGTCAACTTACAAGGCTTGGGAGAAACATCTTTTGTTACAATTTATCTTCCCTATATCTAGCTACCATCATAGGAAGGCTGCTTCCTCTGTTTCATCCTACCTTCTCAGAGTAACTGATACGCTGGGCAAGCCCCTGACTTTGCTAAACATCAGTTCCTCATTTTCAAATAGGGAAGAAGAGTGCTACCTCGTATTGTAGTTATGAAGACAAAGATAAGGCACAAAGTACCAGCACAACACAAACACTCACTAAGTAGTAGTTATTAAAATTAACGAAAATGAACAAAACCAGAGAAGCAGATTATACAACCATCTCTGAAAAGCTTCCTTTGTATTCCAGAAAAGTGTTGTAATTAGGTGATGAGGAAGTAGAAACTGACCAAGTAAGGGCCCTTAAGAACTTGACTAATCAAGTAGCCGGCAGGGGTGGGGGCGGGAGTGGGGGTGGGGGTGGGTGGGGGCTCAGTCTTTTGGTGTTTAAAATGGGGATGTTGGTCTTTTCCAGCTAATATTCCATGTGTGGAAGCATTCTATAGAATGCAGTTTTTTTCATTTCCTCCCCACAGATATCTGCCCTCTTTTGTAACCAAGCCCAGCAGAGTACCCAATGTGTGGATTTTTTTCTCACTTTATGTAACAGACTGAAATTATTCAAAGTTTTATCCTTAAAGAATTTTAATTTTGCTTTCATTTAAAGATCCAGAACTAGATCTTTATACTACCTCTGAACTCACTCAAGAGTCAATTAATGTTTTCCCAAAGCTAAACACAGATTATAAAGCCTTCAATGTTTTGAATCTAAAAGTCAAAGGAATTACAGATGATGGCTTAGTCTAATACCAAAAAGTTATTTCAACATTTCGTGATTCTAATTTTGATTATGATTCCCAGAGGAAGCTCTGGATTAAGTTCTAATACACTTTTTCTAAAGAAGCCAGTTTAAAATAAATTCCCATTTTAGTCTCTCAATTAGTGGAACTTTAAAATACATCTTCCCTAGGATACAAATAAAGAACTCTGAAGGAAATGTAGAGCATTTGTATGAATCACAGCATAGATATTGTTTTCGTGAAATAAAAGGGAGCATAAGCAGGGTTAAAGAAGCTGCCTGCAGTCTAAGGAGACCAACGGAGCTGAAAGGGTCTGACAGCAGGATGTGGGTTATAATGCTTCTGAATGAAATCCTTTTGTGCAAGGGTCTCACAGAGGGCATCCAGGCAGGACTGCGTGTTTGGATTGAAATTCATCAACCGGTCAGTTCCACAATGCTAAGATTCCTTCCGTTTAACTGATTAAGGCAGGTTTACAGGCAGCTCCCAAATGATGTCAATAGCTTCTAAAAGGTCAAATGCAGCAACACACAGCAAATGTCCTAGAGTAAAAAGCACCAGTAACTTCTTCCTCTATAATTTGCTGGGTGTGACTCATTATGCAGTGGATTATCCCTTTTTAATCAACTGCCCTGGTTTTCTTTTTCTGTTCATTTTCCCCCAAAAGCTACAACATATTTCTACATTTAAATGATATATATACATTACAAGATTGCCTATTGTATTCTACAGTGTGTCAGAATAAAACGATATAAGTGGTCCAGCTTCAGCATCACATTTTGCATGGGGGTTAGAGGATGGAGCAGAAAAGGGCAGAAGCCGAACTATTCTAGTCTAGTCAATAGGGGCCAACTACAAGCAAACCATTATCTGTGTGATTACAGCAAATTCACACACAAAAAGCTACAGCCCTAATAAATGCCACTGTCAAGTAATAGATGCTCAGGATATAGCATTACGAAAGAGGAAGAACCACACCAGGTGGAAAATTACATCTGGGTTCAAAACTATGAATTCTAGCCCTTCAAGAGCTTCTTTAAAGTCCACTGTTTCATTGTCTTTCCCAAGGGACTGAATGCATTCTTGTAAAATATTAATCATGCATGTCTTGGGCACTGAGTCGGGAAGGCAAAGGGAAGAGAAGATAAGCCAAGAATACTAGAGTGTAGTGATCAGGACCAGGGCTTGTCTGACAATGCTATAGGAACAATAACTGTGGCCCAGAGACTCAGAGAAGTTCCAAGAACTCAACAGAGCCCCCTCCCGCCCATTAATGTCCCTGACCTTCAGTTGTGAAAAGGGAGGCATTGTTGCACAGGTTCCTAGGGCGCAGCACTGGGTCTAAATCTCAGCTCTGTCACCTCCATTCCTGTGATCTTGGACAAGCTTTCAACCTCCCTGGCATCACTTTTGTTACCTATAAAATTAAGGAAAGAATAATCCTACCTCTGAATGTAGTTGAGAGCACTTCTAGGAAACAGTCACATTTTTAGGTACTGAGAATACACAGTGCTGAACACACCACACAAGGTCACTCCTCTCAGGAAGCTTGCATTCTGGGATGGGAGAAAAAACAATAAAAAATTATATAAATAACATAATTTTATATGTATGGAAAAGGGCTGTGAAGAAACTTATAGGATGAGAAGATAAGAAACTGACTGAATGGGAAGATGACTTAGATACACTTGTCAGAGAAACCTGAACCTCAGAAGAAATGATACTTGAATAAGGAGAAGGAGCAAGATGTGTAAAATAACTGATCAGGAAGAATAAAAGTTTTAAAACAGAAACAAGCTCATAATGTGTGAAGAACATAAAGAAGCCCAATGTGGCTGGAGGACAGAGAGCAATGAGCAGTAAATGTAGATACCTATTAGACTAGTAAGTGAAGAAGCCAAGTAATGAACTCATGAATGGTGCTTGGGGTAGAGGATAGAACTGGAAATGTAGGGGCGCCTGGGTGGCGCAGTCGGTTAAGCGTCCGACTTCAGCCAGGTCACGATCTCGCGGTCTGTGAGTTCGAGCCCCACGTCAGGCTCTGGGCTGATGGCTCGGAGCCTGGAGCCTGTTTCCGATTCTGTGTCTCCCTCTCTCTCTGCCCCTCCCCCGTTCATGCTCTGTCTCTCTCTGTCCCAAAAATAAATAAAAAACGTTGAAAAAAAAAATTTAAAAAAAAAAAAAAAAAGAACTGGAAATGTAAATTTGGGAAACATCTACTTAACACCCAGCACAATGTCTGAACATTATGATTATGAATAATCTCTCTATTCCCACTTTTTAAGTAACTGAATTGACACCTGCATTAGGGATACTGTCAGCAAAACAGAAGGAAGAGAGAAGACTGGTAGAAGTGGATTAGTTTAGGGAGAACGAATGTTTCACGTTGACTGCCAACTTCTACAAAATTCCGGGCATTCTGTGTTGAGCAGGATTCTAAGGCCAAGTATGAGCCTGGGTAACAACGTGTTCCAATATATGCAAGATATATAAATGGTAGCATATTTCCAAGGCTCTAGAATTCTAGAGCAAGGCTCTAGAATTAGCAGTGTTTGTTCACTATAAATTTCATTTAAATTTTTGGTACTTTTTTCTTATAATAATATAAATTAGATACCATTACTATTCCTATTACGTAATTAAGAAACCTGAGACTGAGAGGGAATAATTTATTTGCCCAAAGTGACCAGCCTTCAAATAATTAAAACTAAGAACCAAATCTGGGCATCTCTAACTCCTGAGACCATGCTCCTACCCACTGTAATATATTCATGTAAATTTGCTAAATAAGTCCTTATATGTATTCCCCTAACTGCACTTTAAGGGTCTTTCCAGCTGAGCTTAGCACATCTGGCTCTAGGATGGAATGTCTTGTTCAATCATCTAATTCTGGCATGTTCGCTGGTTTCTAAATTAACATGTTGCTTTCTTAAGGAAGCATCTTGGCACAATTCTTTTTCTGTGCTGATGTTAGTGGAAAACATCCTAGTTGTTAAAATATCAAATCCTATTTGATTATTAGGTAATTTTGTAAGCAAAATGACTTAATTTTAGCAACTGTCAGAGTTCCAAGTTATTTTAGCCATCACCTACCTATTCTTCAGCTGATGGCTTCCCATCTAGCTGCATTGGCAAGCCCACAGATACCCTGTATCAATGAAGTTACTGCTATTGTTATTGTTACCCCATCCTGACACACAAAAGCAGATTCATATACTTTGACTAAAGAAAAGAAATTTTTAGGAATTTAATGTCCTAAGGAATAGTAATTTTAATTTCAAGGATTCTAGGGCACTGAGAAATAAAAACTCTTGTGTAGGTTACAGACTAACCACACCATAGGCAGAAAAGCTAAATATATTTAATCTTGAATTGCCTTGTCCTTTCTTCCCTCCACCATGCTTTCGTTTGCACTTATTTTCTGTGAGAGGGCTTCATAACAGGAAAAAAGTATGCCACATACTACATTGATCTAATTCCAGCGAACTACCCAGAGTTTGAATTTTTATTAGCAAGAGCCATAGGCAAAAGCAATAATGCACGATACCTAACAGAGTGGTTAGTTTTATTCATGAATGCATGCTGGGTTAAGAAAAAAAAAAAAAAAGAAGAAGAAGAAAAGCCAACTTCAAAGCACTACTGAAAGATGATTAACTCTCTAGCCACAAATGAGAATCACAAGCTACTTTGATGTGTGAGAATTTTTAGTGTCTAAATTTAAAAAAAAGGACATCTACAAGTTTAACCATTTGAAAAAATCCAATGATATACTTCTTTTGCATTTTGAAAACCAGTAATTACCTGAGGGAATAAACAAGATTAGAACTCAGCCTCAGAAATTAAGCCTTAAATGCATTAACACACAAACAATATTCCTCCTTCATCATACAGTTCAGGGGCAAAATGCCAGCTCTAATATGCTCAGTACAGGAAACAGAACTATTTACATTGGCATTTTCTGATTCACCACCCCACAAGGTACTCTGGGCATTAATCAAGCTACATATGCAACTTCATCTCAAAAATCCAACAAAGTTGAAATCAGGAGTGTTACTCACATGTACAAGCCATGTGGGAAATCCTTGTAAAGACTATGGTTGTATGAAAATTTGTGCCAACATTAACTTCAAACTAACATTGACAATGATCTATAATTGCTAATCCTGGAACCCTGAGCAATCTCTATCATTTATAGATTATATATCATGGTCTGTTTTCACACAAAAATTGAGAATTATTATTTAGTATGTATAATTCTCAAAGGCTGTGTGAAATAGGCCATGGAATATCCTGTATAAATTTCAAGAGAAAATGGAAATCACTAAAAAGAGAAGTGAATGGATTAAAATGTGGGATTTTTCTTAACAATGGTTCAAAGATATGGGAAAGATGTAAGGCTGATACCATGAATTTTAAATGGTTTTTAACATGCAAACATATTAGATCTGATATTATTTATTAAGATACTTATATTTACTAATCTGAACAAGTTTAAATATTGTTAAAAATTAAATGCTGTAACATTACATTTTCTATTTCCTATCAAATTGACACACCTCTATCAATAACTACTTGGAAAAATATGCAAGACAATCTCAAAAAAAAATCACTGTGCACATTATGCAAGATGAAAATGCAGCTTTTAAAAAATACTCTGTCTGACATTCAGTTCTGTATGCTGCTACAGCAGGTCAAAAGCCATTAGCCACCTGCTGGAAACACATACTAGGAAATAAAATGCCCTTCAAAATTATTTTGCATACAATATTCTCAATGTAAAATGGGTGAAGTTATATTCTAAATGTTTTAACATGTGATGCCTTGAAAGGAAATACACTCACCATGCCAGAAGTTAATTTCAAAATAAGATTTAATAAGGGTCATATAATTTGGAGTATTCACATTAGATAAAGAAAGTACCACGTCTACTATGAGAGAAATGAATACATAAATGAAAACATATAATAACCAAGCAGCTCAACACAATGGCTACCACTGTCTCTTTTTCCAATAAAGTGACAGACTTAATTTGATTCCTGGGATTCTTAGGACATTCTCTCTCACCCTTCAGTAGTCTTCTGGGGACTGACCCAACAGTCCTTTTTTATCAATAAGACATTCTACAAGTCATTCAGAAAAAGGAAGCAAAACACCAGCCTCTGTGCCATTGCACATAAAGAATTCACAACCCTGTCTTGTTTAACATTTTGAAACTTGGCAATGAAGTATATAGCTCAATATCATTAATATATTAATAGGTTCTATTTGCAATTATTAGATGACTGGTCATGTGGCACTTTGTATAGCCAGGTACTAAGCTCAGTACATGACATAATCTTAATGCATTTAATCCCCACAACAACTTGATGATATAGGTATTATCCTATCAGTATTTCACAAATAAGGAAATTAAGGCACAAAGAGGTTGAGGAATTTGCTCACAGTGATACAGACAACAGATGGCTACATTTCAAGGAGGGAAACTTACAGTTTATAAAATGTGAAGTCCTGATGTGATGGGCAACCACAGGAAAGAAAACAAAAGAGGCCTAAGTCAAGGACAGCCAAAAGAAAGGATGGAAGAGAAACAAAGGCTTTTTCTTTTTCTCTATTTTCTGTTTCTATTTATTTCTGTTTACTATCTTCTCTAATCTTACTGATGGTGGTGTGCTTAATAAACAAAATAAAGAGGTAAGAGAATTGTAATCTGGTTTGCAAAGGCAAAGATGACTTCTACTTAAACACTAGGAAGATCACGTTTTCTTGTCTTACTTAAAAGATGGATTTCTGTTTTGTGGACTGCAAATACCCAATCTCACTGCTCAAGCCCTGAGATTACCTCCAATGGATAAATACACATTTTGGTATCATGTCAGATTCGCAAACTGTAGAGGCAGAAATGGGTTTCTAAGAGCCCTATGTTATTCACCTATAAACCTGGTTCCTAAGATAGGAGCGCCTGTCTGGCTCAGTTGGTTAAGCATCCAACTTCGGCTCAGGTCATGATCTCATGGTTTGTGGGTTCAGGCCCCACATCGGTCTCTGTGCTGACAGCTCAGAGCCGGGAGCCTGCTTCGGATTCTGTGTGTGTGTGTTTCTCTCTGCCCCTCCCCCACTCATGCTCTGTTTCTCTCTGTCTCTCAAAACTGAATAAATGTTAAAAATAAAATAAATAAATAAACCTGGTTTCTAAGATGGATCAAGGGCAACTCTTGGAGACTGACTTCAAAAAGGGTCAGTGGAGTTCCCAGGCTGTTAGCTCTAGAGAGGTCTCAGCTTCCCTGGTGTTACCCTCACTGACTTGAGCCATGCTAAATTTGTTTGTAAGAAATCTTAAACTGGCTCTCCAATATAAGTGCCCAGTGATCTTTCCAGGGCCCTAATCCAAAACCTATCATCGGATCATGAGAGGTTTTGTTGGTGCAACTGGGTATTTGAATTTTCTTTGATTATTCAACAAATAAAACAACAACAAAAACATTTCCCCTTAAAACACAACATTGGAAGCCTGTAAATCTTCAAACACAAATTAAACAAAATACCTCGTTGTTAATAAAACATGGAATCATACAAAATGCATCTGTCAAAATGAAGATTCTAAAATATTTCAGTAAAAAATTCACTAAATCTCAGATAATAAGGTTGGAAAAGATTCCTTTTTCCACACCCCAAACAAAGGAAACTGAATCCCTGCCTTGACTGGAGACTGTTGCTATTTGTTTTATGGATAAAGGCCAAATTATGCATATTTTTGTGACTTCAGTCAAGATTCAAGGTCAGTCACCAGATTTTCTCCCACACCAACAATACAGCAGCAGCATGAATTCAGATGTTCCTCATTCATTTCACCGTGAGTCTTTAAATTTGTTTTCCCTGTCAGAGTAGCTAAGATTTCTTCCTTTGTCAAAAGGGTAGCCATTAAGAAAATCACTTAGCTAATAAACAAGGAAATTAGCTAGCAAGCCTGATACAAAGCAGATAGTCCCAACACAAACAGCAATCTACACACAAATTAAGGTTGTAAAGAGTTGCTCTGATAAGCACTTTTAAACTTAGTGGCACTCAAACAACTGAGCATCTCTAGTATTAGGGGTCAAGCAGCAGTCTTAAACTTTTCTTCTTGTCTCACTTGGTGGCCACAAAGATCTCAATAATAAGTACAGAGTTTTACCTAAGGGTGTGCTGAGAAAGATACAGCAGTAAGCAAAGAGAATAATTATGAAGGCAACATAACCCATCTTCCTTTCCAACCATTTTTCTATTCTTTTATTTGTCGCTGCTTAGAGGAACCAGCTAACATATATTTAATTTTGCGAAAAGTCACATAACCTAAGTAAGTAACAGTGGAAATAAAATCATCACTCTCATGAAACATGGTGTCAGATTTTGAAGTGCGTGGTTATCAAGCAAAACATCAACATCAGAATTTACATAGTTACATTTTACATGTCCAATTGATATACATTTTTAAAGCTGATAATCTTTAATTCATACACACAACAATTTTTTCGTGGGGAACAGCATAACTAAATACTTGTAAATTTCACTAAATTTCACATTTAATCAAATGGCTTCAGTTTTCTACAAAAGTTAAATTTTTAGTAAAAGTCTACATTAGAAATACTACAGATTAAGAAGAATCTGCTATTATAATCATACTAATATCTTCTGTCTAATTTTAAGGACAGAAAAATCTCCCTCATCTAATCACTTCTAATAAAATGCTTGAAATGCTTTGTTCAATCCTAGATTTAATAATTCCTACCTTTAGTTGGTTGAAAATGTATCTAAATCAGTAAGAACCTACTTCTGCCAATTCATTCCAGGAAAATATTCATTTCCACCTGCCAAATCACACCTCTGCTCCAGGCTGGGTCATTCTTGGACTTTATTAAGATGAATGTTCTGCCTCTATTCCCATCTTTGTGAGACCTGGTGATCACAGCCAGTCCTGTATGACCCTCAATATACCAGAAATAGAAGATAACCGGTAACAAAACATGTTTAAATGATCATTTAAATTAGCCCTATAAAATAGAAAGTATGAGTCTCAAGAAGTAACTGGCCAAGGATAAATAAACCATTTTAAGTACATTATGAACTCAAAAGTATTAGATAAGTAATAAATTTTATTTAAAATTCCTCAATAAAGAGATCTGTGAATGAATGCATATACTTAACAAAATTAAAAAAAATCTTTTAATGTTTATTTTTGAGAGATAGGGAAGGAGCACACACGCGAGTGGGGGAGGGGGAGATAGAGAAGGAGACACAGAATCCAAAGCAGGCTCCAGGCTCTGAGCTGTCAGCACAGAACCTGATGCGGGGCTTGAACCCATGAACGGTGAGATCATGACCTGAGCCAAAGTCGGAGGCTTAACCAACTGAGCCACCCAGGTGCCCCAACAAATTTTTTTAAATGTTTTTAATGTTTACTTATTTTTTTGAGAGAGATAGAGTGTGAGCGGGAAAGGGGCAGAAAGAGAGGGAGACACAGAATCCGAAGCAGGCTGACAGCACAGAGCCCAATGCGGGGCTTGAACTCTTGTACCCATGAAATCATGATCTGAGCTAAAGTCGAATGCTCAACCAAATGACCCACCCAGGCGTGCCTGTTTAACAAATTTTTAAAAAGAGAGCAATGTGCCTTTCATTTATTAAACCAGAAACTCTCAGGTAAATATAACACAATATATTCAATATGTTTCACATATTGTTGAATTTAAGTGTAAAAAAATTTAAGCTTTAAATTCTTAATGTAAAAATAATCTATTCTGGGGTGCCTGTGGCTCAGTCACTGAAGCCTCCAACTCTTGATTTTGGCTCAGGTAATAATGTCGTGGTATGTGGGTTGGAGGCCCACATAGGGCTCTGTGCTAACAGTGAGGGCTTGCTTAGGATTCTCTCTCTCCTTCTCTCTTTCTCTCTCAAAATAAATAAACATTTTTTACAGTGTTGCTATAATTACTTAACACATTTAATATTTTCAAAATGCTTCAAAATCTTTTACTAGTTCAGTTTTTAAATAAGACATTACTATATCTGTGATTTTTGAGCTTTAAAATAAAACCAGTACTTACAGCACTTAGTTTACTTAAATATACTATACATATAATACGCTTCAAATACCGCACTGAACCAGTAACTGTTCTAAACATTCTGTAATAGTTTCAAATTTTGACAAATTCCCATGTACAAAAGCTTTTAATTTAAACATTAGAAATGAAAAAGCCTAGGTACTTCAGACATAACTCAATGTATATGGATAGTCAAATATATATCTAGGTGTTTCTTCTAAGAATTTTAAAAGCAAAGAATCAGGTGTTCTACAAAAATTCACAAATTCATACAAGTTATCTTACACAATTTGTAAAGGAAAAAGTAGGTTTAAGACATTTTGGTATAGAACGAAAAGAATGTATTCCGTTCCTATGACGACCAAGACTCCTAACCAACCATGATGACAAAGGGCAGATGTTTTAGAGAGAAAAAAAATTTCTATATACTTGATTAACATCAGAGTCTACTTCGCAGCACTATTAACTTACTTGCTACCTGAGACTTTGTTACTTTTTTTCTCTAAGATGGCTACAGACAGCACATTTCTTGTTCATAGTCAAACTGAAACTACCATAAGCCTCAAAGACTGTCAAGCTGTATTCTGATTTGCAAGAAGTTTAAACCAATGGTAATTTGAATTGCAAATTCTTCACTTGACAAAATTACAATTTATAGGGCTCCTTTAAACAGCAAGTACCTCTAATATATTTAGAAGGGATTTCAAATTACAAAAACTCAATTTGCTATCAGATTATGTTAGTACACTGCCCCCATTCCAACTCTTCATAACGCCAGTTAGTGGCAAATAGGTGCTCCTGTATCATGTTTTTGAAAGCTGAAGAGAGTGCACATCAAGGGCCCCTAACACAACCTAAGAGACCTTAACAGTCAATTGCTTGGTAAACAGATAAAGAACAGGCCTTCTGTAATTGCCAAGTGCTTTTTATGCAAATACATTCATTTCCTGGAACCTGGTAACTGTTTGTTTTGAAAGTAACCTTAAAGTCTTTTCACATGCACTTTATCACTATTGGATTGGAGAGCAATTTATGACCATAAAGATTTAATTTACCTTTAATATATTTCTCAACATTATGATTTTGGCATTACTTTCATCACCCCATCCCCTCTGATATATATACAAACCCACATATATGTATACACATCAGTGTTACTTTCACATATCTGAAGTGAATTTCCTAAATTGCATATGTACCATGTTTAAATATAAATTATAACCTGCAAACAATAAATGGCTCTAATCTCCTTCTTGGAAAAAGTGTTAGTTACTTAAACACTCTGCTGTAAGAAACACAATTCTACACAGTAATGAAATTATTATCTTCCTTATTAGCATGGGTACACCTTCTCTCCACGTTTGCATATTACCCAGCAAAAATGCCAACTGCTGTTGTGTTTCAGCAATACTTGGTGTAATGGAACATATCCAAATGGAAATGTTCGCTCTACCTACACTTTCCTTCAATAAACTACTAACACCTAGATAAAACCCCTTATCAGAGACAAATCCCTTTAGAAACAAAGGATCTAAAGTTACCTAGTTATTGTTATAAGACTGAATGCTTTAGGGCTAATTGACAGGGTAAATGTTTCTCATCTGGGGTTGAAGAAAGGAAACTATCTTGCCTTCAGAAACAAAACTGAAATAAACTTAAGTAATCTATCTAAAAGAATTTTTTTGGTTTTTTTTTTTATTTATTTTAATTTATTTTTTTTTTACCTTGGTAACACTTGGCAAAATGTTGAAAATAGAAAAATCCACTGGAGAAAAAGTATTTGCAAAAAAAAAAAAATAATAATAACATAAAACGGGTAATATCTTTAATGTGTGTGGGACCCAAGGAATTTAACAAAAATCCCCTACCCCTGGACAAGCAAAGCAAGACTAACTCCATTTTGTGCTACACCCACCATCTCATTATACCCCCCACATGACCTACTTATTGCTTAAGACACTCCCCCACCCTAGTCAAGCCGCTGAGCACACCCTTACTAGAAACCGGCTCATATAGGAATGCGGAACCCCTAACCGCCAATTCTTAAACCCCGCCTTTTGCCCGCCAAACTTGGGTGCCAATTCTGACCAGAGTGATAGGCTAGTTCAAACAGTTACTATAGGGTAAATTGTAATTCAATTGGCCACCTGTGTGTGGACTGACATGACTATGCAAGTTTCTGTGTGTGTTACAATCTCATTGGCCACTGGCCCCTATAAAACTGCTACACCTCTTAACCTAGGGGTCCAAGTCGCTGCTCCGCTGTGTCGGGTATGCTTGGGTGCAAGCTCGAGCTTGCAAATAAACCCTCATGCGTTTGCAGTGGTATCTGCTCCTTGGTGGTCTCTCGGATTAGAAATAGGGGGCATTACATGTGCATATAAATAAGTCTTACAAATAGAAAAGAGGAACACATAGGATTAACCCCGACATGGAGAAAAATAAATGCTCAACAATCATATAAAAATGCTCAAGTCACCGTTGAAAATTAAAATAAACGATCATAATTCTTCATTTCTCTAATTGGCAGTTAAAACACACACACACACACACACACACACACACACACACACACACACAAACTAATTCCAGAATGGGCAGTTGTTGCTCTCATATAGAACGTCACAGAAGTATAAACCAGAAGAATCTTTCTGAAGGACAATTTGGCATATATGGATCAAACACCTTTTAAAATGTTCATATTCCTTTACTTAACTCTACTTCTAGGAATTTATTTTAAGAAAAAAAATAGAGGGGTGCCTGGGTGGTGCAGTCGGTTAAGCATCCAACTCTTGATCTCAGCTCAGGTCATGAGAGCCTGCTTGGGATTCTGTCTCCCCTCTCTCTGCCCCTCCCCTGCCTGTGTTCGCTTTCACAAAATAAATAAATAAACTTAAAAACAATTTTTTTTACAGAAAATAAATAGAAATAGGCAAAAGATTAATCTAAGTATTTCCAGCATACTGCCATTTATAATAACAAAAACAGAATAATATTCTAAAATCCCAGTAATAGAGAATTGGTATAGGCATAAAATAAAGGGCAATGCAGCTACTTAGAAAGCAGCTGTAAAAGAATATTTAGTGACACGAGAAAATGTTTACTATTTAACACTCAGTGAAAAAAAATTGCAGGTTATAAAAGACAGTAACCATTACAATCCTAATTTTATGTCTTCCAGTTTTGTATCTCTGTTCCTGTGTGTGCATACATGTGGGGCAGAACAGGAAAACTGCAGGCATGCAAACAAATGATATCAGTGCTTATCTTTGAGTGGTAAAATATGAGTAATTTAAAAAATAGCATTACCTTTGTGGTTTTTGTTTTTGTTTTTGTTTTTTGCATTTGCATTTGCCAATGTTGCCTAATGAATGAATATAATTCAAGAAGTGATGGGCCGGGGTGGGAGAAGGGGGAGACAACATAATTACTCAGAAAAACAAAACTGTAAGTTCCTATGTAGGAGATAGTTTCTGATAACTAGAATCATACTGCTCAGAATAATGAAAATAATGTTCCTATAAAAGACTAAAATCAACTCTTTGCCAACAAAAAATACACAGTGGCATCACTCTCAACCTGGCAAAACCAGCCATATGAAGCAGTGTTACATAACCTAATACCATACTATTTAGATAGGTTTTCTGCATCGCCACTTAGATTTCTTCCCAGGAAAATAGTCAAATCACCCTCATATGAACCACAGGCTTACATGAAGCTGTGGTCATGGTAAAAGAAGCACCGAGATGGCCACGAGACCCACAGTGATCTCTGTCCATCTATAAAATGAAGATAATAGCACTATCGACCCTACAGCCAATCTTTCAGGCGACGAACTGTCCATTTCTCAAGATAATACTAATACTGTTTTAAATACCAACGACAAAAAGTCTTGGCCTATTTTATAATAACTAAGAAATACCAGTTCCCATAATCTAATATATTGTATACTGCAGTTTTATTGTCTATACTTTAAAGGTTATATTTTCTATCTGTTCACTGAGCTTATAAGTAGGCTTAACGAGTTACAGTTAAGCTGATTATTTTGCACATGAAGATATGACTATAATTTCCTGAATAAACAAAGAGCAATCAACAAATATTTACTGAGCATCTTCCATGTTCTATGAATTATGTCAAGTACTGAAAGAAAATATTTTTAATTATTTAGGCAAATCACTCCCTAGATCATATACAAGACAAGGAATTTATTTCCTCCAATTCAGTCTAACGATGACTACTGAATATTTATGAATATGAATAATTAGCTAACCCTTCTAAATGTCTTATTAGTTTGTTCTCTAACTGGAACCATTTTATTACTTTATGATACCATTGTAGTAAGTTTTGTTTTTGTTATTAAAGTAGAATATACATAGCATAAAATTTACCTTTTCACCATTTTTAGACTTCACATTAAGTCCCATTCAAATTATTGTGCAACCATCACCACGGTCCATCTCCAAAACTTTAGCATCTTTTCCAAACCAAAATTCTGTGTCCATTCAACAATTACTCCCCATTCTCTGCCCACCTCCCACCCAGCCCTTGGCAGCTACCATTCTATTTTCTATTTCTATGAATCTGAACACTCTAAGTTCCTCATGCAAGTGGAATCATACGGTATTTTTCCTTTTATGTCTGGCTTATTTCAGTTAGCACACTGTCTTCAAGGTTAATCCATGTTGTAGCAGGTGTCAGATTTTCATTTCTTTTTTAACACTAATATGCACTGCATGTATATCCCACTTTATCCATTCATCCATTGATGGGCATTTGGGTTATGTCCACCTTGCGAGTATTATGAATAATGCTGTTATGCACGCTGATGTACAAATATCTGTTCAAGTTCCTGATTTCAAATCTTTTGGGAATAAACACAAAAGAGAACTGCTAGGTAAGTTCTGCTTTTAAGAATTCCAAGTTTCAATAAACATATCTTTTGATATTTTAAAAATCAGTATCAAATTCAGTCTCTAGACTGAATTTTTAACAGCAAAATAGCTATTTTATTCTCTTTCAGGGTATGCCTTAAAAACCCAAGTTAAAAATAAAAGAATTTTTCATACTTAAGACTTAATGGTAAACCTCCTGCTAATAACAACATTAGCCAACTTTTCCCTAGCAAAGTGCATCGCTCTTTGGTACTGTCATCCATAAATACTCTTCCTGTTTCCCCACACTTTGTATTCTCTGCTTTTCAGTGTGAATCATCACGGCACTTAAACCACCAAGCCACTCTGTTTTTGTAGCTGATATGTTCCCCTCCACCTATTAACATATTCTTACCTCCCACTTCCAAGTAACACATACATATTTTGAAAATGCCCACCACAATGCTCACAATTCTGCTGTTAAACTAATAGTTACTTAATAGGAAGAACTTCAACCAAATAGAGTAAGAACAAGGTAGTATGTTTCAGATCAAATCATGACCCTCTCTCTCAACACAATATTTAATTTCATACCACCATAAAAGCCAGATCTAATATACCTGGCCCAGAATACAAATATTACTATCTGTTATTCAGTGGTACTACAAAAGGATTCCACTATATAAAAAAATTAATATGTGAGGATTATACTCACATTAATATGTGAGTAGTTTTTAAAACTATGTAAGTATACTAAAGGCATTTCATCACTATAGTGAGTGGAAATATACTCTAGAGATACAAAGCCAATTTGAATTCCTAACTGTGAATTACTGACCACTTGAGAAGAGAAATGTAGTTTCTATCAAAAAGAAATAGAGTTATTATGCCTTGCATACAATCCATAATTTTAAGATACCAGTGGCATGATGAAGTTATTAAAGTCTTTCTGACAAGGTAAAGACCATCATAACTCACTGCCACCTTCATCAAAGCTGGTGAATTATGGATTTTATGAAGGGTAATTACCCTTCAAGTAAAGTATGTGGGCAGTTACTTATTATAAATTTTTATCTTTAATACATAAATTGTCACACATTGTTAACAAACAATTTGAAGCAAGCTGAATTATGTGATTAAGTTATAATAGAAAATTACTTCATATCTGTCCATTTCTCCTCCAAGACATCAAATATACAATTTATGTTACTAGGGTCCAGTGATTGATACTGAAGTCAGTTAGAGCTGTGGAAATACAAATTAATTGAAATAGGACAAGACTTCCCTCAACTACTTTAACAGCGAGGAATAACAAGAAGTTTTCAACGACATGATACAATTTTAGCTCTTAAATCAAAAAGTAAAGTGAAGATAGAATGATAGAGTTAGGATGCCACCATTTTTTTTTTTTTTTTTTTTAGCGTTTATTTATTTTTGAGACAGAGAGAGACAAAGCATGAACGGGGGAGCATCAGAGAGAGGGAGACACAGAATCTGAAACAGGCTCCAGGCTCTGAGCTGTCAGCACAGAGCCCGACGCGGGGCTCGAACTCACGGACCGCGAGATCATGACCTGGGCCAAAGTCGGCCGCTCAACCGACTGAGCCACCCAGGCGCCCCAGGATGCCACCATTTTGCAATATTAAATGAATAAACCAAATTGAAAAAAAATTAAAGAATCTATTTTGCCAAATCCATCAACACTGATACTAACAACTTTGAAATATCTATAATATATGCATCACTTAATAAATCCCAAAAATGTACTCACTATACATGCTAAATCCTAACATAGAGAACTTCAATTCCTTAGATGGGAGGCAATTGATCAATACTGGAAATAACCAATATTTCCTGAGAATATCGAACATTAGTTTTTTTGTAAAGCCCTATCTGTTTTGCCAAAGAATCCACACCTCTACTTGCCCCCCATGAGTATCGTTAATTTGGATTTCCTTGGTGAGAGTTGCACAATAGTCTTCTTCTGGAAGTAAAGGTGACTGCGGTAAGTGAAGTTTGAGTTTAGGCACTTAAACCATAACGTGGCATATTTTCCATACCTTTTACTGAGTCCAACCATGGGCCATTCCCAGAACACAAGAATTCCAAGTAGCACAGGATCATGAAAGCTATATTTAGAACCTGGCTGGGCATATCCCCAAGTTACAAGAGTCCTATGGGTCTGATAGGGCCTGGACATACAAATACCCAGGACTACATCTATTCTTCTTCTGCCAGCTCCCCACCTCAACTGAAATGGGTTGGAAAACGTGGATTGTAAAACCATTTTTGAAGAGGATAAGCAAAATGTTAAAGATGGAGCATTTCTCCCTGGCCTTTACATCTGCATAATGATTTCTAAACTAAGGGAAGATTTAAAGTGAAAGTCATGCCATTATAATTCAAGAATGGTGATGAACAGTTTTAATTTACAAAACTCAGATAGAAGAATAAGATGATTTTCTGCTTCCAGAGGTGCTACCTTCTTCTCACTGCGTTGTAAGGGTCAAATGTTACAGCTGGGAATTATCATTATTATACCTAATTATAATCACACTTTGCTTGGTAGCTTTCTTTCACATAACTTTTGATATAGAAATTGTTATGATATATTCTTGACCTTTATACTTTGCATCAAAAGAGTAGTAATTTACTTATTCCTGTTCAGAGTAAATTATTGATTTGCTACTGACTACTCAGAATGAAGATTAATGGAATAGATTTAAAGTTGTAAAGAATTTGGAGCCTAGCTCCTCCTGACCGTCAACTTTTAGCTAATAAACTGGAATGTGTCAAAACTGAAAGGCAAGGTTTAGTTTTCATATATATATATAAATTGTACTACATTTTTGGTATTTTCTACTTTTTCTCCATGAACGTTTCAGAATACAATTCCTAGAAATCTGCTGGTTTGTAATCTTCCCTTCAATGTCCGGAAGTTCATAAAAATGACAGAAATAACAGAAGACTCAGAAACTGTTAACAGCAGCAATTTAGAAAGTAAGACCAAGTAGAAAGAGGGAAAATTTGTTTTCAGTATTAGGAAGAGCTTAAATTTAATTATGGCTAACTAAATGCGAGGCACTTTCCAAAATACTTTTAGAAATGAACTCATCAATGCTTATAAAACCCTGTAAAATGGATAATACCAACCAACTAAGGAAGCGAAGCACAGAGTGTAAGTACTATGTCCAAAGTCACTACTTTGCAAACAAGGAAGCGAAAGCACAGAGTGTAAGTACTATGTCCAAAGTCACTACTCCTGTAAGTGGGTGTAACTCAGTCTAGCTCCAGAACCTGTAGGGTTTTGTTTTTTGGTTTTTTTTAACGTTTTATTTATTTTTGAGACAGACAGAGACAGAGCATGAACGGGGGAGGGGCAGAGAGAGAGGGAGACACAGAATCGGAAGCAGGCTCCAGGCTCCGAGCCATCAGGCTAGAGCCCGAAGTGGGGCTCGAACTCACGGACCGCGAGATCGTGACCTGAGCTGAAGTCGGACGCTTAACCGACTAAGCCACCCAGGCGCCCCCAGAACCTGTAGTTTTAATCATGACACAAACCACCTCCTTTAATTAAAAGCTGCAACAAGATTTTTTTCTTTTTCCTATCTCAGTTCTTTCTCTGAAATGAATATCTTTTGTGTATGTTTGACCCAAGAATGGAATAATGTAAGTTTACAAAAAGTAACTTTTGTTTTACTATAATTTTGCTAACATATTCTACAGATTTTATTAATTACTAAAAATAACTCCATATAAATGATCCAAATAAGAGAGTTTACAGATGTGTTTAAAGTTCAGCATCTTTGGTTCAATCTGATATGAAATGGACATGTTTAGTACATATATAAAATTTAGTACATATATAACCATTTAAATGAGTGATTTTAAAAATGTAAATACCATAGTGAGAACTCACAATTACCCCCTAATCCCCATTTGCTTTCAAAGTTCTGGAGCCAAATTTTAGGCAAGAAACCTCTTGGATGGTTAAGGTCACTTCATATTCAACAGGTTTATCTCTTCCCCCAAGCTTACACTTCCCAAACACATTTCTACCTTGTTTAATCACATCATCTAATCAACCAAAAAAGAAACTTCATATTTTTTTCAGCCCGTGCTCTCTTTCAATACCTTCAATGCAATCATTCATCACAATATTCTGCCAATTGTATCTCTGGCACATCTCCCGAATCTGTCACCTGCCTTCATTCCTGTATTCACTGCTCCAGTTCTGAGCCCCATTTTCTTACCCCAGGAACCTGTAATGGTAACAGCTTCTAACAGACTGCTTTATCCTCTGGTTTATTCTTTAATCAGTCCTTCATAAATCTCTATCAGAGTTCTCTTCTAACATAAAAAGAAAATTAAAAGCTTTTAAGTTTCCAATCATTTAAAGCAGAATTTCCAGGGACACCTGGGTGGCACAGCTGAGCGTCTGACTTCAGCTCAGGTCATGATCTCACGGTTTGTGGGACCAAGCCCCACATCAGGTTCTGTGCTGACAGCTCAGAGGCTGGAGCCTACTTCGGATTCTGTCTCCCTCTCTCTTTGCCCCTCTCCGGCTTGCACTCTGTCTCACTCTGCCTCTCAAAAATAAGCATTTAAAAAATTTAAAAAAATAAAGCAGGATTTCCAAACTATAAAGTATATTACATTCACCAGAAAGGCTTGTTAAAACAGATTGCCATAAGACCCCTCTCCCTTTCCGATCTGACCGGACTAGGATGGGGCCCAAGAATCTGCATTTCCTACAAGTTCCTAGGTGGTTATAATGCTGCTGGGCCAGAGACCACACTTTAAAACTACGTGGGCAAGTTTCATAAAATGCCCTGCCATATACCCTCAACCAAATACATGCAGGATTTCATTGTGTGGAGTTTTTTTAAATCCTCCAGGTCATTCTGATTTGCACACTATTGTGAACTGTATTGTGTGCTTGAATTTAAATTCTTTTTTTAAATTTTAATGTTTGTTTTTGAGAGAGACAGAGTGCAAGCAGGGCAGGGGCAGAGCGAGAGGGAGACACACAATCCAAAACAGGCACCAGGCTCTGAGTTGTCAGCACAGAGCCCCACGCAGGGCTTGAACCCATGAATCAAACCATGTGACCAAGACTTGAGCTGAAGTCAGAAACTTAACCGACTGAACCACCCAGACATCCCTGTATTGCGTACTTGAAATTTGCTAAGAGGATAGATCTTAAGTGTTCTCACCACACACAAAAAAATGGTAACTATATGGCCTGATGGATATGTTAACTAGCTTGACTGTGGTGATCATTTCACAATGTATACCTATAGCAAAACATCAGGTTGTACATCTTACAAATATACAGATTTGGGGGGGGGGCGCTTGGGTGGCTCAGTGAGTTAAGTGGCTGACTTCAGCTCAGATCATGATCTCGCGGTCTGTGAGTTGGAGCTCCACGTTGGATTCTGTGCTGACAGCTCAGATCCTGGAGCCTGCTTCAGATTCTGTGTCTCCTTCTCTCTCTGCCCCTCCCCTCTTGCTCTCTCTCTCTCTCAAAAATGATAAACATTTAAAAAAATTTAAACATATACAGATTTTATTTGTCAATTATACCTCAATAACACTGAAAAAAAGACCCCAAAACCCACAAATGTAGCCAGGTGTCCCCTATTCTTATTTGCTCAATCTGGTAGCCCTACCCACATTTTCATTTCAAACCGGGCCCAACAAATTGTGTAACCCCTCCTGAGCATGACAGCAAATCTAAACATTAAGTTCATAAGGTAAATGAATGAACTGAGTAATATACAACACCAGCTGAGATCACACTGAATGAAAAACTTTCTTTTTATTTCAGCATCTTCCTTTCCTGCCTTCAAATCCCCCACAGAAACACACCCTGATGTACAACTTTCCTGCCAAGTTTCCATCTGCACAAAGGTGTAAAAGTGTGGCTGCCAACTAGGAAATAAAAACCTGGAAATGAAAGCCCTTTAGAGATTTAAACACTACCAACAGTATGGAGAGTATACGGAAAGAATGAAAATTTTAAGAAATACTTTTCACAAAAGCACAATTTCTTTTTAAAAAAAGGTAAATGGAGGGGCGCCTGAGTGGCTCAGTTGGTTGAGCATCCGACTTCGGCTCAGGTCATGATCTTGCGGTCCGTGCGTTCGAGCCCCGCGTCGGGCTCTGTGCTGACAGCTCAGAGCCTGGAACCTGTTTCAGATTCTGTGTCTCCCTCTCTCTCTGACCCTCCCCCGTTCATACTCTGTCTCTCTCTCTGTCTCAAAAATAAATAAACGTTAAAAAAAATTTAAAAAAAAAAAGGTAAATGGAAAAAAGAAGCCAACATGTTGCCTATACCGGTATCACCAATAATATATAAAACCAGAGGGAAAGAGAGAAAGCACTGGGAATACAGAACTTAATTGATTCTGCCTTCTCTACTACCTGCACTTACAAAACTAATATTGACTTTGGAAATATTTCTAAACCCTGCAATGCTATTTTGATTTTTCAAATATTACCTTTGAAAAGGTTTGCATTCACTTCTCAATAAATACAGATGGTTTTCCATCAACTGTCTTACTTAAGGGTTGGATTTTTCTTTCTTTCTACTTATAGCTGTCAATCAAATATATAGGAGTTTGAACTCATTTTGCAATAAATGTTTTCAAAATCCTTTCTCCTTCCTCTGGGAGAATAACAAAGGGTAAAACAAAAAGGAAGATGACTTCATATAATCCTTTCATTTCAGATCCTGGTTCCTTCCTGCTATGAACTTCATGCCAGAATTCTGCTTTATTTGCTTCAGATATGGACAAGATGAAAGGAGCTCTTATACCCTATAAAGAGTGAGTTCACCTTCGGTGTAAATGTTGGAGAAGTGTGAAGAATGATTTCATCTTTGGAGAAAATAGAATGTGTCCCGAAAGTGTTCAGGTTTGAAATGCTCCAAACGTTTAACTCCTAAGAATACCAGTTTCACCAGCAGGATGTAACAGCTATCTGTCCTTCATGAGTTCAGTGCTTAAGGCTTGAAGCAAGTAGACTGGAGCAGGTAGCGAACAAGAGCTTGGGATCTGGCAGTCGACTGACTGGCCTTAGATCCCAGCTCTGCCACGTAGGAACCCCATGACCTTGGGCAGGCTTCTTGGGCTCTTGGCACCTCACCTACATAAGGGGGATGATAAAAGCAGTATCTACTTCATAGGGCTATTGTAAGAATTAAAAGATACAATTCTTGGAAAAAGGCCTAGTCCACAAAAGCTTCATGGAAGTGGTGTTATTAACATTAGTATTAAAAATATTTCTGTTTAATCTAGGAATATAAGTCCCTGTATCTGATAGTGAACCTTCTCACTTGTTTTTCCTGGCAAGCATGATGGACATCAAGGTTTTAAAGAAAAGTATTATTTTGTCTTTCATGTCGCATCAAGAGTCAGAGCTTGCAAAAAACCAGAACTATTTTTACAAATATAGCCTGATTGGGAGACACTGTAATGTACAAAGAGCATCAGGGAGACACCCATGAGATTTATTAAAGTACTGGTTCACACTGAAACTATGACCGCACTTTAGCTTTTAGTCCTTTTCTCATCTGTAAAATGAGAAAGTACCCATAGAATTTCTAATATTTCCTGCAGAACTGAAATTCTGATTTTGTAACCTTTAACATCAATGTCAAACTTGTCAGAAAGGAATTCCATGAACTCCTACCTATCAGAGGGTCTTCTTAGGGTAGTTTTTCTTGAAATTCTCATTTTTCTCATACTAAGAAATTTATCATCCTACACTGTACATACTTCCTACCCCTCCAAAGCCAGGCTATAAAATAATCCCACTGTTGAATAACTAGAAAATCAAGAATGAGAAATTGGTAAAAGCCTCCATTAGTGCTGAGCCTGACAGAAAAATTAATACTAACTATTAGTGTGGTATGCAATGTTTTTTATCCATATAAACAAATATTACATAATTCTAATGACAGATTTGGGGAGCTGGTAGAGACCTCAGAGTAATGCATCTCAACCTGGAGTAGTTTCACCCCCCAAGAGACATTTGGCAATGTCTGAAGTCATTTTTGTTTATCACAACTAAGGGAGAGCACTGGCATCGAGTGGGTAGAAGCCAGGGATTGCTGCTAAACATCTTCCAACACAAGGACAGCTCCCCTAAATAAAGAATTCCCTGGCCTAAAATGTGAAAAGTGTTACTAAGATTAAGAAACTGCACCCTAGGACAATGGTTTTCCATGGGGGCAGTACTGTCCCCTAGAAGGTGATGCACAAATCTGGCATCAGGGTTGGTGTGACAAAAGGGGGCTACAGGCATTAGGTGGCCAGGTCCAGGGATACATCATGCAATGTGCACTCTTAATAGAGTGCCATACCGTATGCTACTGAACTTTCAAATGTCTCATGAACCACAATGGTGATCAACGTGTTTATGATTATTTAGGCCAGAGCCTAATTCCATCATACATATGAACACAAAAAAATTTTTTGTATGGTTTAAAAACTTTTATGTTTAGAAATGAAACTACATAAATCAAGAGAAGGCAGCATTTTGTTTAATCTGGAACTCTGCCAAGAGTTGCTCATCATTCTGGAAAAATAACATCACCAACACCATTTATAGTATCTGAGTGGGCAATATAACAAAAACATCAATCTATGTGTATAGCCATCACATACACTGTTATTCTACATATAGGCACAGCCTTCTGAATACTTCATTATGTCTTCCTGTGTAACTGTAACTAATTTACATATTAAAAGTATATTATTTCATTATAAATTACTTGATTTGTATTGTTATTTTATATTACAGGTAGGAATTTTATATACACATAAATATAAATAATATATATATTTTTATAAAATTATGCATGCAAGGAGGTTATATTATATAGGATTTCACTTCATGGTAGCAAAGAAGGTACTACAAAACATATGCTGTAAAAAAAGAAGCATTGGATCTTACAGGGTTGAGAATCTTTGCTTTACAGAATACCTTATTCAACTCCTTCATTTTATGGAAGTCAAGTTGGATGCCTGGAGAGGAGCCCAGGTTCCTCATGGCAAGTCCAAGAGTTTTCCATGACAGGTAATTCTGGTCTTAGATTCACACTATCAAAAGATCTCTGAGTGGTAGGGACTGCCTGATTCAAATTCACACAAACTATTCCCTCCAAATATACAATATAAACCCATCTTGTACAGGATCCACATATAAAATATTACTATGGGAACCACGACAAGGATGAATTGTGAAAATTGTCAGTGCCAACCAATCAGAAAGCTCAGCTTCATTTATTTGGTTGTCCATGTGGTCTTCTATGTAAAAACAAAGTGAAGGGCGCCTGGGTGGCTCAGTCAGTTGAGTGTCTGAGTCTTGATTTTTGGCTCAGGTCATAATCCTAGGGTCATGGGATAGAACCCTGGGTCAGAATCTGTGCTGAGCATGGAACCTGCTTAAGATTCATTCTCTCTCTCTCTCTTCCCCTCTCTCTCTCTCTCTCTCTCTGCCCCTCTCACCGCTTGTGCTCTCTCTCTAAAATAAAAATAAATAAATAAATAAAATAAAAACAAAGTGAATGAAAATGGGAATGACTCATTTCAGACATTTGTCACTTGGCAGGATTAAATCACCACCGATCTAGAATTTCCTCTGGAACAAATGCCACAGACCAGGCTTTGGAAGCAAACAATAACAGTAATCTACTTGAGCAGTCCCCAAACTCATTTTATCCATCCGTATGAGGTCCACTTTTCATCTCACTCTGAATGCCAGAGAGACCAAATGCCTGTTTTGATTATTCTGACTCCTTAATATAATTTTTGGTAATGTTACAATCTCCTTCCTGGAACCTTAATTTTCCCTCATTTACTTGTGAGGCAAACATTAATTGAGTGCTTCTTGTTTAAAACACTGTACAGAATGCTCTAGGGAATTATAAAACAGGAGACAAACTGTCTGCCACTGACAATGTTACCACCTAAAACAGGAGACAGAGCAAATATAAACATATAAACACAAGCATAGGGCAAAATCAAGGAGACTGCGGAAGAACGATACACAAGTATTAAAAGGGAAGACAAATCAAATCTTAAAAAAAAATGTGGGGAGCTGAGAAGCTGAAAGGCGGCCCTCCCAAGTCTCCTTCTTAATTTTCTGTGATGTGGGTTTTCTCCCTTGAACTTTTTCGAACTAGTGGGGGCTCCAAGAGTTGATTCTGAATACTTCATTACATCTTCTCACTTAATTGTAACTAAGCATTTACATACTGAAATGTTATTGGATCATAAATATTATATATACTATAAAAGGGCATGATAATATATTAGGGCAATACAAATATATATAGCAGATATCCAGGCTGGTACCATTCAAGTGTTAAGCCATAATTAATACAGTTCTGCCTGTAACAGAAATGACTACAGGTCTCTCAAGGGCAGGAAGAAATTTGGCAGATGACATTTCACTTACAACATCACAGGAGAAATAAACAGAACGAGCCCCTATTAATCTCTAATCTAGCAAAATAACTTTTCTCTCTCATGTTTATTTTCATCTTTAAAAATGGAGAATGATAGCTTCAATGACCTCTCTTTTGTAGGGGAAACAAGAGGGGTAACCCAATCTGCTATTGCTGAAAGAAAATAGATCTCCACATAGTTAACAGAGCCCTCAGCATGAAGAGCAACATCCTGTTTCTCACATATTCAAATATAAATCAATGACCTCTTAGCTAAAAGCCTACTTCCCTAATGCACATTTTACCTATGGGTTCCTTCGGCAAAGAAAAAGCTTCATTTGGCTAATTTTTAAATTCTCTAGTAGAACAGATTTCTCACCCTTACTCAGACAAGTAGGTCACTATTTTCAGAAACCCTCACTTAAACACTTGATTTTTCCCTAACTAAAGTTTTATTCAACTAAAATTTATAGAACACTTCCTAGGTTCCAGGCACTATTCTAAAAAATGAGCCCAATGAAGCTTTGATTCTGATCAAGATAGACAGTAAGGGGAAAATATTTAAAGTAAATTATGTAATATGTTAGACAATAACAAGTTCTATGGGAGAAAAAGAGAGCAGGGCAAAAGGATAAAGAATTAGAGGTGCAGGGGTGCAAATTCACACAGCACAGTCAAGGTAGGTCTCAATGAGAAAGTAACTTGAACAGTCTAATTCACAGAAAATCTCCTTTCTAGATTTTAAGTCAACTCATATGTTGCCTCACTTTTTCCATTTTTGTATCCCTATTTTTGTTGCTACATGGTGATTGTGAAAAAGATCCATTTCAACTAAGATAAAGTTCCAGAAACTATAAAGAAAACTGCCCTACAATACAAACATTCTTCTCTCCCCACAAAAACTTTTCTGCATACCCACAAAAACAAGTAAGAAAATATGAGGGAGCAAAAGGGAGGCCTTACCCATTCACAAAGCAAAACAAAACAACCCTAAATATATAGGAATAACTCTAATAAAAAACGTGTGAGATACACAAAAATAAAATTTTTATGAGAGCAATAAATACAGTTATGCAACAATGGCAAATAAATATTGTTACCCTGTATGAGAAGAGTAAATACTATAAAAATGTTATTTCTTCCAAAATTAATTGGCAAATTTAATGCAATTCCACTAAAAAAAAAATCTCAAGGTAGAGCATAAATGAGCATAACAATGCTAACATCTCTGAACAGTGGTTGTTAAACATAGGCATATATCAGAATCCATCAGAGTTTTATCAGAATACACATGCCTGTGTCCCACCTTACACTTAGGAAATTACAACTTACAAATGTCACATATATTTGGTCAAAGCTTCCCAGATAATTTTTATGCATAACGTTGGTTAAGAATCAATGACTGGGAATAACAAATGATAGGGAATCTAATTGGAAAAAAAGGATCACTAAAAAGCATGACTTACCAGTCATATAACCTATCTTCAAACTACAAAAAATAAGATCAGTCTGGTACTTGTAGAATAGACAGATACATCTTCTCATGGAGAAGAATAAACCCATAAACTTCCCAGGAAGTCATGTTCTGTATTCACACATAAAAGAAAAACCACAGCTCAATGGAGAAGAAGTACACTATGCTCTAAATCATTTTAAGCAACGTGGGGAAGGGATCAACTTAAAATTATACCTCACACTACACAGACCTACACAACACACACACACACACACTCACTCACTCACTCACTCACTCACCCAGGTAGATTAAAAAATTGAAGGGAATTTTATGGTTTGAAGTTTTACATTCAAACCTTTCACCTATTTTGAGTTAATTTGTGTGTAGGGTATAGGATAGTGGTCTAGTTTCATTCTTTTCATGTAGCTGTCCAGTTTTCCCAACACTTGACGAAGGGACTGTCCTTTCCCCATTGTGTGTTCTTGGCTCCTTTGTCATAAATTGTTAATACATGTGTGGGTTTATTTCTGGGATCTCAATTTTGTGTCATTGATTTATGTGTCTGTTTTCATGCCAATACCATGCTGTTTTGACTACTACAGCTTTGTAGTATAGTTTGAAATCAGGGAGCACGATATATCCAGTTTTGTTCTCTCTCAAGACTGCTTTGGCTATTTGGGATGATTTGTGGTTCTATGAAAATTTTAGAATTATTTGTTCCAGTTCTGTAAAAAAATGGCATTGGAATTTTGATAAGGGTTACATTTAATCTACAGATTGCTTTGGGTAGTATGGATATTTTAATAATATTGATTCTCTTCCAATCCATAAGCACAAAATATCTTTCCATTTGTGTCTTCCTCAATTTCTTTCATCACTGTCTTATAGTTTTCAGTGTACAAGTCTTTCACCTCGTTGGTTAAATTCATTCCTAGGTATTTTATTCTTTCTGATGTAAATGTACATGCATCAATTGTAAGTGTTCATTTCTCTTTCTGATAATTTGTTATTTGTGTATAGAAATGCCACATTTCTATACACCAATTTTATATCCTGTTACTTTAATGAATTCATTTGTTAGTTCTAACAGCTTTATGACAGAGTCTTTTGGGTTTTGTATATACAGAAAATGTAGGTGGTAAGCTCCTGAACATTAGTCTTAGTGATGCTCTTGTACATCTGACTCCAAAGGCAAAGGAAACAAAAGCAAAAATAAACAAATGGGCTTACAGACCAAACTAACAAGGTTCTGCAGAGCAAATGAAACCATCATCAAAATGAAAAGGTAACCAACTGAATGGGAGATTTTTGCAAGTCATATATCCAACAACAGATTAATATCTAAAATGTGTAAAGAACTCACACAACTCATCCTAAAAACCAAACCACCTGTTAGAAAATGCACAGAGGATATGAAAAGACATTTTTCCAAAGAAGACATCCAGATGGCCACCAACAGGCACATGAACAGTTGATCAACATGACTAATTATTATGGAAATGCGAGTCACAACCACAATGGATATCATCTCACACCAATTAGGATGGCTATTATCACCAACAAGTGTTGGTGAGGATGTAGAGAAAAGGGAATCCTTGTGCACTGTTGATGGGAATATAAATTGGTACAGTCACTGTGGAAATCGGTATCATGATTCATCAAAAAATTAATAATAGAACTTATATGATCCAGCTATTTCACTTCTGGATATTTAGCCAAAGAACACAAAAATACTGATTTGAAAAGATACATATACCCCTTTGTTCACTATAGTGTTATTTACAATAGCCAAGAAATGGAAACAATCTAAAAGTCCACAGACAGATAAATGGATAAAGAAGATGCAGTATTTATACACAATGGAATACCACTCAGTCATAACAAAAGAGTGAAATTTTGCCATTTGTGACAACATGGATGGACCTTGAAGGTATCATGCCCAGTAAAATAAGTCAAAGACAAGTATCATGTGATTTCACTAATATGTAGAATTTAAAAAACAAATGAACACACTAAAGAAAACATAAACAAAGTCACAGATACAATGAACAAATGTGTGGTTACCGGGGGGAAGGAGATGGCAAGGGGTGGGCAAAATGGAAGAAAGGGGTTCACTTGTATGGTGATGGACTGTAACTAGACTTTTAGTGGTGATCACTTTGTAGAACATACAGATTTCGACTTACAATGTACATGTGGACAAGACTTTGAAATTATTATTTTTTACTGTTTTTGAGAGAGAAAGAGAGAGAGAGCGAGAGAGAGACAGCATGAGACGGGGAGGAGCAGAGAGAGAGGGAGACATAGAATCTGAAGCAGGCTCCAGGCTCTGAGCTGTCAGCACAGAGCCCAACACAGGGCTCCAACTCATGAACCACAAGATCCTGACCAGAGCTGAAGTTGGATGCTAAACCGACTGAGCCACCCAGGCACCCCTGAAATTATTTTAATCATACCAATCAAAACAAAACAAAAACCTTAAAGAATTAAGGATGGGGACACAGAAAAAAAAATGATTGAGGAAAAAAATAAGAAAATTTAGGTTATTTTTACCAAATCATTTGAAAGGAAGAAAAAGAAGCAACTGACATATATCCACAAGTTAGATCAGATAACAGGTTACAAAACAGTAAGCACAGCATGATTCTATTCTATATTTATCAACACACCTATTTGTAAGAATACTCACGTTAACAGTAGTTGACTCTGGCTGATTCTTTTTCCCTTTTGGTTTGTGTTCAGTTTCTTAATGTTATGCAATATATTTGTAGCTTTTAATTTTCTTTAAACGGTATCTATTTTTCAAAGCTATGTAGTTAATTTGTTCACTGATATTTTTCACATAATGGCAAATTGGGCACCTAAGAGAAGAACAGCTTTAAAACTGTTTTTAAGTGTTTTGTTCATGTTAAAAAGTGTTTTCTCCTAAATATTGCTTTGGTATTTTTTTCTTTCTTTCTTTCTTTCTTTCTTTCTTTCTTTCTTTCTTTCTTTCCTTCTTCCTTTCTTTTTCTTTCTTTCTTTCTTCCTTTCCTTTCCTTCTTTTTTTTTTTATTTCATTATTAATTTCAGTCTGCTAAAAATTCCTGCTCTGGCACATCACAATTTTTTTTTTAAGTTGGAAAAACTCAATGTCCAATCACAGTGATAAGTTGTAACAATTAAGTATTTGATACAAGTGATGTATTAGGACCAAATCAAATTTTGATAATAGGGGATGATCAGATTTGGTACTCTGGTACACAGAGAAGATCTGGTAAATAACTGTGCAGCCAATGAGCCAGAACAGGGCTAGTGACCAGCTACAGGTCCTACCGCAAGAGACACACAGAAAATAACCTGAAAGTCCAGCAGAAATTCTTGCATCATTTTTTCCTACAAAATGTATGATAAATACATTAAGATATATCTGAAAGCAGTAAGACATAAAGGACATCCATAATCCCATCAGATAAGAGACTAGATTTAAAAACATTTCAATCTCACCCATAATTACCAAGATACCAAATAATGGGAAAATTTTTTTTTATAATTTTACTTTAATTTTTTTAATGTTTACTTACTTATTTTGAGACAGAGAGAGAGAGAACACGCACCAGCAGGGAAGGGCCAGAGAGAGAGGGAGAGAGAGAATCCCGAGCAGGGATTCAGTGCAGAACCTGATGCAGGACTTGATCCCACAAACGTGAGATCATGACCTGAGCAGAAATCAAGTCAGAGGCTAGGGGTGCCTGGGTGGCTCAAGTTAAGCATCCAACTTCAGCTCAGGTCATGATCTGAAGGTTCATGGGTTTGAGTCCCATGTCTGGCTCTGGGCTGACAGCTCAGAGCCTGGAGCCTGCCTGGGATTCTGTGTCTCCCTCTCTCTCTGCCCCTCCCCCACTCAAGGTCTGTCTGTCTGTCTGTCTCTCTCTCTCTCTCAAAAATAAACGTTAAAAAAATTTTTGTTTTTAAAGAGGAGGCTTAATCGACTAAGACACTCAGGTGTCCTAGAAAAAAATATTTTTAAGAAGTTCTAAACTTAAGATATTACGCTAGGTGAAACAAGCCAGTCACAAAAAGACAAATATTGCATGGTTCCATTTATATGAGTTATCTGAAATGTCAAATTATAGAAACATAGAGCAGAATGGTAGTTACCAGAGCAAGGGGAGGAGGAAGTGAAGAGTTGTTGTCTAATGGGTATAGAGCTTCTGTTTTATTTTTTTTTATTATTTTTTTTTATTTTTTAATATATGAAATTTACTGTCAAATTGGTTTCCATACAACACCCAGTGCTCATCCCAAAAGGTGCCCTCCTCAATACCCATCACCCTAGAGCTTCTGTTTTATAAGTAACAAAAAGTTTTGGAGATCTGTTACATAAAAATATGAATTTAATTAATACTCCTGAACTATATACACTTAAAAAGAGTTCATATGATAAACTTTGTGATGTTTTTTACCACAATTAAAAGATAGATAAAAATTATTAAAGTCATATAAAAGCTTCATATTGTACCAAATTACCAATACTGAAGGCCAAAGAATAGTGTCATACTGACAGCCTTGTTTTTAAAATAAAATTTTTTTTAATATTTTATTTTTAAGTAATCCCTACACCCAACATGGAGCTTGAACTCACAACCCCAAGATCAAGAGTCACATACTCTATTGAATTAACCAGCCAGGTGCTCCCCACCAAAATATTTTTCAGGTCCAATTCCATTCAACCAAATTACCTGGAATCAGAAAAAAGTGGCACTTTAAACGGGTGTGGAGGAAATAACTCATCAATTCATGATGTGGAACGAATTTGTAACAATCTATATTAAACAGTATTAATCATGACATATGTAAGATTTAATTCCAGAATTAAACAGTTAAGATGTGAAATTACAAAACAACTAGACTAAAAATATAGGTAAATATTATCTGACCTTAGTGTGAGAATATTTTTACAAAAATAAAAACAATGGAGAAGATAAATGTATTGCATTTATCTTCAACAACTGAAATAATTGCATTTCTTCAATAACTGAAATATATAAAACTGAGACTATTTTGTTTTTTTTAAAAAACTCACCACTACAAAACCAGAAGGCAAACAAAAATAATTCACTAAGTGTCTGACAATGGGTTGATAATATATAAGTACGGCATTGCATCAAAATAAAGAGTCAATATGACTGTAGAAGTCATAAAAGAACAAAATATTAAAATAGCCAATAAGTACATGAAAACTGTATGACCTCAATAGTAATTAAAGAAATCACAAGAGCTAAAGCTGCAGACGTTGTACTCTGTGCTACATGTTATACGTCCAGTTTCTTACCTCATCTCCTGCAACCGAGGTACAAAAAAAAACTTTCCCCTATTTTTCAGTTGAGAAAACGGAGTCAACGAAAAAGTCATATTCCAAGGGCAAACAGGCTCTGTTCAGAGCTGCTGTGTTCTTCACCACACTCTACTGCCTTTATAAATAAAAGGAAAAAAGAGATACCTTTTCACTCTATCACATGTCGTCGAGGGCAGGCCTGGACAAACCAGGCCCTGAACTCAAATGCCCTGCCAGACATTTTTGCATGGTCTGCAAGCTAAAAATGAATGGTTTTTGCATTCTTCAATTGTTGGGGGGAAAAAAAATCATGTAACGTGAAAATTTTGTGACGTGAAAATTATATGAAGTTTAATTTCAATGTCTACAAATAACAGCAGAGTTAAGCAGTTGGAACAGAGATTGCATGTGGCCTGCAAAGCCTAAAATATTTATCCCATTTGGCTTTTTCCAAGAAATGTTTGTTGTCTCCCAATTTGGGATATGGTAAACTGGGCCCTCTTCTACACTGTCGCTGTAAATGGCAATCAAATGCAACGCAAAACAAAATATGCATATCTTCACACGAGTTGACCCAGTAATTTTCATTTGTCACAAAGAAATGTATAATTCACCTAAAGTTTCCTGTAAATGTATTGTTGCAGCAATGAGAACCCAAGAAGTCTGACTCTAGGTCCTATGCTCAGGGCCAGGACTGGGGTCAAGGTTACACTTAAACACTGACTCTGAAGGGAATACAACAGCTTTTCAGGTTTGTCAAGTAACACCCGGTAAAACTGGTGTTCCTAAAGTCCTATTATTCTGAACTGTCAAACAGCTTGAAATTGCTCTCAAATCATAAAACATTCATTTAAAAAGACATTGTTTCTTGAGCTGGAACACATGAAACCATAGATATTCAAAGGTTTATAACACATTAATAGTATTAAATCAAGAGGTAGTCATAGACTAAACATAAAACCCATCTGGAGTATGGATAAACCCAAAATTGACAGTTTACTTGCAGCAGAATAACACATCTGTCACATAAATTAATGTCATTACTTGAATTTTATTGTTTTTGCAGTTTTGTTGGCATTCAATTTGTAAATTTGCTTTATTTTATAACTGTAAATGCTATAAACTAAGACATTTACTCCATGTTGGGATATATTTACATAACATTACGACAAACATAATTAAGTCAAACTGGAAATAAGGATGAAAAGAGGCCTCTGTATTTCATAAGTTTGAGAATGCTGTATCTTGTAAATTGCATCATAATCCTAGTACATAAATTCTGAGAAAAACAATCGCAAACCCCTTATGCTCTATCTCACAAGCTTGGTATTAATGGGCAACAGCAGAACATAACCATCAGGATGAAAAGGATGCCAAAAGAAGGACCATTTTCACATGAATTCACCTTCAGAACAAAATACTTCACCTTTGTGAGCTTCAGTTTTCTTCTGTAAAACAGGGATAATGGTTTGCATTGCAGGGTTATAGAAAGCAGAAGTACTCCAGGTAGGTATACAACATGTAACAATAATAATAATACTAATAGTTAATATTTACTATACAGTTAATCATGTGCTAGGCATTTTGTATGCATTTTATACACACATAACATTTTATATGCATCACTTCAAAAAATAATTACAACCACTACACCACATATAATAGGACTAGCATATCTTTGTTTTAAAGATGATAAAGCTAAGACACTGAGAGGTTCAGTGATTTGTCCAAGGTCACGTAGCTATTCAAATGGAGAGCTAAGACTTAACCAAAATATCTAAGGCCAGGAAGCTGGTTTTCTTCTCCTTTATAAAAAACTCCCTCAATAAATGGGAGCAATTATCATGATACTTATGTCCATAGTTTACTAGAATGAGAATACATAAACATTTCTTCTTTTAAACCTAGCCACAGACCTTCTAGTGAGCCATTGCCTCTGAGGGGGTTTCCCAGCCACTCAGGTCATAAACCTTCCCAGAATGCTATTTTCCAATTGGCATTAGTCTTCTTTGTACAAAATTTGAGACATACAATGCAACTTTATTTTTAAAAGCTTCAAAACTAGCCAACAGCAGTGTAAACATCAATTTCCTCTTCTCAGGATTCTAAAAGGTTCCTCCCCCAGTGTTTCCTCCCTTTGTATTCCCATAGTTGATAACTCTAGACTAAGTCACTAGGCATAAGTACACAGTGCTTATGGGAAGGAGCCAAAATCATTGTCACCACCAAGTTTTTTGTACAAATAATAAAAAAAAATCTTGGTTAACATTGCAAAGTTGGTGTGTTTAAACTCCATACAGGGTTATACTTTAAAAACTAAAACCACTTCTTGCCATTTCCTATGTTTCCCCTGCTTAGAATGTAGTACCAATGACAAAAATCTTCAGTTTCATTCCTAACTGGAAAATGGGTTTATTTTCATTTTTTAGAGGCATCTTAGGGGCACCTGGCTGGCTCAACTGGTAGAACATGAGACTCTTGATCTCTGAATCATGAGTTTGAGCCCCACAGTGGGTGCAGAGATTACTTAAGGAAAGAAAGAAAGAAAGAAAGAAAGAAAGAAAGAAAGAAAGATCATCCTAAATGATTATCAGAATTATAATTTTTAGCAATGGGAAAAAAAGGTTATTAGATTTAGTTCCCAACTACCCTCACATCTTACTGCCCACCCTCCCCCCCGCCCCAGAATCAAGTATACAATGTACTGAAATATAAAGGTTTTAAACTGTGACAGGGCTTAACTTCTTTGAAGAGACACTAAAATGGCTATCAATGGGGCACCTGGGTGGCTCAGTTGGTTGGGTGTCTGACTTCACCCCAGGTCGTGATCTCGCAGTTTGTGAGTTCAAGCCTCACGTCAGGTTCTGTGCTGACAGCTCAGAGCCTGGAGCCCACTTAGGATTCTATGTCTCCCTGTCTCTCTCTGTCCCTCCCCTACTTGCTTGCTCTCTCTCTCTCTCAAAAATAAATAAACATTAAAAAAAATTTTTTATGGGCATCTGGGTGGTTCAGTCAGACTTCTCAGGTCATGATCTCATGGCTCATGAGTTCGAGCCCTGCATTAGGTGGGCTCTGTGCCGACAGTTCAGAGCGTAGAACCTGCTTCATATTCTGTGTCTCCTTCTCTTTTCTCTCTGCCCATCCCCTGTTCATGCTCTCTTTCTCTCTCTCTCTCTCAAAAATAAATAAACATTAAATTTTTTTTTTAATTTTTTAATAAAATGGCTGTCAAGAATTTATAACTCCCAAAAGCTTAACCAACACCTTGTGGATTTTTTTTTTTTTTTGTATAGCTACGACCTATAAATGGCTCCACTGTACAAAATACTTTTATTATATGGACATGCTAAAATATTATGTTCAAAAACTCCTTTAGGAATCAATGCCTTGAAAATAACTAAAAAAGGGGAAACAATAAGAGAGACACTAGTAAAGTCATTTTTTCAGAGTCTATAGAGAGTGTTTGGGAAAATGATTATTATTAAAATATAGTTAGGTATGAATCAGAGTGGGCAATATAAACAGTAGTAGTAGTTATTGTAATAGCAGTAGTGGTGAAAAGGAGCGGTAGTTCAAGTGCTCATAAGTGCGTGACTCCGGGATAAGTGCATTACATGAGCATCTCATCTGTTCCAGGGTGGCATAGGCCCCCAAGCCAGAATCCCTGGATTCAAATAGTGGCCACACCACTTAATATCAATGTGACCTTGGGTAAATTACGTTGACCTATGAGTAGCTGATTTTCCTTATTTGTAACTGGAGTAATAACTACCTATGGCACAAAGTTGCTGTGAGACTTAAATGTGTTAAAAATATGTGACATGTTTAGAACAATGCCTGGCATATAACCAGTATCACAAGGGCTACTGGTGAATTATTATCTTTTTAAGCTTACTTGTTTATTTTGAGAGAGTCAGAGAGAGCATGAGTGGGAGAAGGGCAGAGAGAGAGACAGGCAAACAGAGAATCCCAAGTAGGCTCAGTACTCAGGGTAAAGTCTGATTTAGCACTCAATCTCACAGCCGTGAGATCATAACCTGAGCCAAAATCAAGAGTCAGATGCTTAACTGACTGAACCACCCAGGCACCCTGTGAGGAGTCATTGTTGTTGTTGTTATTATTATTATTATTATTATTATTATT
>NW_026057577.1:78123090-78173490 GCF_023721935.1 Panthera uncia | reverse complement strand
ACACAACTAGTATGTGCCTAAGTGTGCTGATCATTTCTTTGGGCTTAGAGACATTGTAGATCTAATGTAGGTTTCAAGTCCACATCAGTAACCCCCAATAATCAGATGGAATTTTGCCTCCATTCCATCAGTTTTCTTTTGTGAACAGTATCTTCTGGAACCCAGGGCAGGGATTAGATATCCATGAATCCACCAGTCATATACTATCAAATATTCCCCGGGGCGCCTGGGTGGCTCAGTAGGTTAAGTGGCCGACTTCGGCTCAGGTCATGATCTCACGGTCCGTGGGTTCGAGCCCCGCATCGGGCTCTGTGCTGATGGCTCAGAGCCTGGAGCCTGCTTCCGATTCTGTGTCTCCCTCTCTCTGCCCCTCCCCCGTTCATGCTCTGTCTCTCTCTGTCTCAAAAATAAATAAATGTTAAAAAAAAAATTAAAAAAAAAAACACAAAAAAAACACCAAATATTCCCCAAACTTTATCACAGTCCCCAACAGATTGCTTGACTCCATAAGTCCCTGCCCATGGGAGGCAACTGTGGGGAAAAATAGATCCCCAGATCTACATGTATTTCAGAATTAAAAAAAAAAATTGAGTTAAAAAAAATAAATTCTAAAACCTCCCATGGGATTTGTGCATCATCTTAAATTCAAATTTTTAATATTTCCACAATAATATATGAATATTCATACTAAGTGAGATCAATTAAATTTATAAGTAGCCTCATGTCAGTTCCAGCTAAGTTTAGTTGCCTAATGAGTGTTGATGCCAAATAATAAACACATCTTTAAGTTTTCAGAATTTTTAGGATTTCATCATTGGGATAAGGGCTTTTAGAGCTATGCACTGAAGTAAGGGTGGCCTGAGCCCATTTTCCCAAAAGTCAGCCATGCTCTACACAACATGGCAGAGCCAGCATACCCAGGGACCCCAACACCTTTGCAGCTGGTTTGATTTGGTGTCAGATTCAGGTTTTGTGCAGCCTGAAACTTAATTTGATTGGACACCCCCCCCCCCCAATATAAGAAAAGGAATGGGAAATTACAAATAGAAAATTAGGTATGAAAAAAAATGTTTATTTAGAACGATAAATTGCCACAAATTAAACATTTTTAAAAACCAGCTAACAAATATTTTTTGTTGTTGGTTATGATTTTGGCTTTTACTTGAATACTTTCTTCTTAATACATTTAAATTCTGATATGCTCCATAATTCTGAAAAAAAAATAGTAAAAGGAATCTGAAATTATGGAATGCACATGCCAAGCTAAATGTATGCTAGAGTTAGTGCTATGTTGTAATGGGCCACATAATTTTGTAATCAAATTACTCATATAAAACACATTGAATAGGTAAGTGTAGGAGTTTGGTCATGGAAACACTTTGTATTCTCAGGGTGTTTTGCTGCCTTCATAGCCTTTTTGCATGTCATTTCATCTGAACCTCTGGTCTTATCAGGACAGTGCATTATATTTACTAACATGTGATCTAATACATTGGCATTAATAAAACATGACTTTACATATAGCTATATTTGTTTTTTGTTAGTACTGCTTCAGGTTTATGCCCTACTAACTCAGAAATGCTGATAAATTCTTTTTTGGACCATTCCACAAAATTGTTGCTGCATAATTGTATAGGCTGCATTATTTATTATATTTCTGATAGGAGAAAAATTCAGTTTTGATCAGTCATAGATGAGAATTGGTTCCCCTTATTACAATTCTATATGTCTGATGATTAGAAGAATTTTCCATAGACTAGTGTCTGGCTCTGGATTTTCAAACCTCATTTCTCCACAAATTATGTGCTTAAATCACAATAAAGCCTTTGTCCCTGTACCTTCCTGCAGATGATTCATCACCGAGTCATTCCTGGAAGCCCTTCCTGCATCAGGAGGACTAGCAATGCACAAATCTGTGGATGTACAGAAGTCACTGGGAGCCAGGCCAAACCCGTGTTGAATGACTGTGCATCTCAAATTTCCTTTACCTGGATCCCATTATGCTCATGGCTACTCTGATGCCACCAAACACCTAGGACAGTGCAAAGGGGAGGAAGTTAGAATGCAAAGGGATAATAGTGTTAATTGGTTGAAGTTAAAATTGTGCAAAATTTCAAATTCAACGTCTTGCTAAAACCTCTCAGGGTCACAATAGTTAGCCACAAAAATGAAGGGGTTCTGAAGATTTAAGTTGCAGTTAGCTTCACAAAAAACGTCTCTTCTTCCCATTAAGGAATAACTTAGACTACTAGGCTGGAGGGGTCTGAGTTTGCAGTTTGTATCTGAACATCCCAATCTTTTCAGGTCGTGAGAAATATCAACAATCGGGGTTGAACAAATCCTTTCACAGCTATTAAGAGCTGAAATGGGGTAAATCGCTCCACCCGAAGCTCAATGCCAGACACTGCACAGAACTCTTCTGTGGGATACTGGGAGGCATATTATTTCATTAAGAGAATGGGAGTGGAAGAGGTTGGGGAGTTTTGATACGATCTGTAACTTAGCTCTATGATTGTAGTGTTCCCATTTGCAGCTACTGCCTCAGGAGGGGGGTGGTACCTACATAGCTACTGCTTGCCTCACCATCCTTGCCCCTGTCCACATATTACTTACTGTATAGCATGACAATCCCTTAAAATTATTAAAATAAATTATCAATTTATAAATCATGGGATTTATGAGCTAAGAAATTAAGAAAAAGTACTTTTAGAAACTTAACTCATTCTCCTTTTACAAATCAAGAAACCATGCTTAGAGTTATTTGGGCATGGCTGCATTAGTTAACTGACAGATTCATTCAGCAAACTTTAAGATTAGCTGGTTTTACGCCAGTTCTGCCTTGTCCATTATAATTATTGAGGAAAATATGCTAGTTGTGTTCAGTGGCATAGCCAAGTGTGGAATGTTTGCTCTCAAGTCTGTATTAGTAGGACAACTAAGAGAAGAGTAAACCTGAGCCCTGCCTCCTGTTTCCTATGCACTTATCTACAGCCAAGTTAACATACAAAGCATTTACTGATGCTCTAATCTTTAGAGATGTAGGCTCCAGCCTCCATTCTTTCCTCTTTCACTACCTCCCACCAAAACTCCCCACTTCACTTATTCCACTAACCCTAAGGACTTTGAATTCTGATGTGAATCAAGCATATTCAGTTTCTGAGAAGGGACAGGAAAAGAAGTTAAATGCTCTCTCTTCTGCAGGTCCCCTTTACATCTGTGTCTCTTGAATGATCTCTCTTTTGGACATTTTGTGTCTCTTCCTTCCCACCAGGTGCAGTGAGGTGGTTTAGTGCTGCTTCACCTTGGGACCTTCCCTTCCCCAGCATTGGGAGACCACCTGTAGAATGACTTCGTAGAACCAAGGTAAAGCTGGCTTGGAGCATGCTGTGTACCCGGAGGGCCAAAAAAGAGGCCTCAGAGTTCTGGGCTTGCTGAGATATAAGATAAACCAGAGGTTTGACACTGTAGTCTTAGCTGATAATTAAGAATTAATTTTTCTTCTGTGTGTGCATAGTATCTTCTGTGCACATACTCCTTGGACACCTACGGTGCCAAGATTTGGGGTTTGGAGATTCTGGATACATGTCTCTCTTCATTAGTGCCATAGGTAATCCAGGGTGGGCACGTTGTTTTTGCTTTGGCAGTCCAACCTCCCCTTTCTTCTCTTTTTGTGATTGACAGCCACTTTGGTAATCAATATTCTCAGGATCTCTTCTCCAGTCAATAAGACCAACTTTTAGATAAGACTCTGGTAACTGAGGAACTCTGAGTTATAAATGGTAAGGCCATTTCCTGTTCAGAAGTTTCTGCAGTAGATGATGGCTTAACACCCATGATTATTTTGAAATTTACATGTAATACACAAAATAAAAAATTTTAAGATTTTAAGCGTCTGCAACTATGGTGTAGGAGGAGTATTGGATGCTTCATCTCACTCCATAGAAGGCTCCTCAACCGTGGGTAGAGCTGAAGGGTGTAGCACTAGGCTGTTGCTGCCCCAAAACATAAAAATCACTTTGTTGCTCAGGGCAACATTCTGTATAGGAGAGAATTTCATAAATGCTGTATGAAGCATGAAGGACAGTGGAAAATATGCCTCCTACCTTCATCAGACATTCCATGCTGGCTACAAGCAATGCTATTGAATAAAAATCTCACCACTTACCAGTGACTTTGTAATAAAAACACCTTGCAGCAAGCTGGAAACAAATATTTTACCTTCCTCCCTGTGGTTATTTGGTACCAATCTGCAGAGGTATATTCATATTGCAGAAATTACTTGTAGTTCCAAATACATTGTGGTCCCCTGTTCTTTGAGTTCACCAGAAAATTTCTGGTTTTTAAGGATACCTAGCCTGTATCAGATTTCTTTGTTCTGGATGCAAAACAATCTCCTCCACACCCAAACAGCTCTGTGGTGTTAGTTGTTAAGATAAGAACGACTCCATTTGGAATATTGCATAAAATGTTGCAATCTGTCTAAAATCATGACTTAGTTTTCTGGCAAAATGTAAGGGCAGCCTGGCCATAACATCTGTTACTCCTTTGATGGCCAGGATTGATTCGACCAGTTTTAGTTTGGGTAACTCTTCCTAGATTTACCCAATCTAGAATTACTTCAGGGTTTCATGGTGAACAATGAAAATGAAGTTAATTTTCCCTATATAATGGCTCTTTGGAGGCAGACCTTTGTGTGGAGAATATAAAGCATTAACCCAATTGTGGAAAATTTTTATTTTTTGTTTTTTTAATTAGCCATATCCCTGTGCTACATTGCCTTGGCAAAGTTGAGTAATGTTGTCTCATTAGCTTTGTATCTACTTGCAGAAGCTTGTGAGTCAATTCCATGTAGTTGTCAGCTTCCAGGCAGGGTTCCCCACCAGGCATAATGGAATCCTATTTCCCCTCATTGTAGCAAGTCTATGGTTCTTCACCACGGGTACTCCAGTAACTGATGGTTGAGGGGCAGCAAATATCTGGCATGGTACAGTGAGGCAGGCACTTGCAGAATCTGCACTTGGGGGAGGTGGAATGGTTCGGGAAAAGAACCACCTCATGGGGAATCTTTCAAGTGAGTCTCAGAGCAAGTTCATTGATTGATTCATTTATTCATACTTTTATTCAATAAATAAATATTTCTCATATGTTACCATGTGTTAGCCTATCAAGGGGTATTAAGTGTGAACACTCACCCTTTTGTGGCTTAATTCTGAATTTAGAACACAAGTTTTCTATAACTATGTTCGGGATTAAAATTTATAACCCATCTCCAAAACACTCGCAGATTTAAATCTGTAATTAAGCTTGAAGGATTAGCTTTGCAGCTATGCTTGCATTCTCTTGGCCTTGGTTTTATTCTTCCAACTAACATATGGATGGTCATGAACATCAACTTTACATTCTCACTACTTGCAATAAGCTGGAGATGAATTCAGTATGTGTGGGGAGAGGTCTTTAAAAATGATGATGATAACAGAGGAGGGAAAAAAGTCAAACGATTAAGTTTGTATTTAATACACTTCAAAAGACTTGGAAATCATCAGGGAAGCTGAGAGCTTTACTTCTAGGTAAGTACAAGGTGTGTTTTGGGTTCTGGTGAAATAATTGCTCTAGAAAATCAGGGTATTGCTCTGTGCATTGTAGCATTCAGAGCTATGATATGCTTCAGTAAGTTGAAATTGTAAAGGCAATTGTTAAAGGGGAACAAACACTTGGCACCTGGAAGCAGATTATCACATTGGTTTGAAGGATGGACAAACCAAAAAAAGAGAAGTAGAATGGTTTTGAATTTATACTTGCTGTATACAACATTTCCCAGCTATTTGAGCTTGCTCCCAGCCCCCTCTATATTCTCTTGCTCCTTCAGGAATTCTAGTCCATCTACCTGAAAAAGGGTAGCATGTGATGTGTATCTAAGTGTAGCATGATGTACTAATAATAGCTTTTGAGTAGACATGTGATGTGCTGTAGGTCTTTCGGGTAGCTTAGAAATTTTAAGTCACCAGGCAAATGTGACTGGCTTTAATCTAATTGTGTAAATATGTGAGGTTTCTTGAGACTTTGGCAAGACACCATAACTGTTGTAGATCTCCTGCCCCATGTGTGAATGAATCTAATGAATGAGAGAGGAGGCCTAAAGTGCCACCAGGACCTGGCACTTGGATTGGGTCTGACTTAAAATAGGAATAGGGGATGGTGGGGATTGCGATAAACCAGAATAATGCATTTTAAACTATCTTTTTGGATTCAACGGACATATGATTAGGCTGCCAAACTGCTCTAAAGTTGCTAAAAGCTGAAGCTCAATTTCTGTAGTTGTTGCTGACCAATAGCAGTTCATGGGATGACACTGGTCTGTCATTTTAGAGCTAAGAATATTGAAATTTGGAAGTTCCTAAAATACGTACAGACCAGATGAAATCTACCTTCAAGCAAAATCCGAGCTGTGGTCTCCAGTTGTGACCTCTAAGTTAGGTAATGACTGGGGGACTTTTAATTTCTTATATTCCCTATTTTTGTCAGTTTTTCCTGCACTATGTAAGCCTGGCTTAAGTTTCTTAATGTTTAATTTCCCTTATGGCCTGTATTTAACACCTCATGCCACTCCAGACTAACCTTGTATTTTTTAATAATTCATTTAACTTCTCAGGTAAGTTTTGCCATCTTGTAAAATCTGTTAAGTACAGTGACATAATTTCCTAACTTCCTGGCCTTTATTTTTTTAGGCACTCATATATAAACACTCTTCCAGGAAATCTCTTCTAATGGAATCTTCATAGCTTTTAAAATTAAATATGGTGAGTAGAACTGTACCTTTACTGTATAATTTTACGTCATTGTTTTAAGTATAATCTAGTAATGACCTAAGGGGCTGATATATAGGACTGATTGTCAGTTGTCTTTCAAGAAAATGGCCTCAGATTGCTTCTTTTACATCAAGTAAAGATTCTGGATTTTTGTGTTGGAGGAAGTAAGGAGCCATTGCAAGATTTTAAGCAAGACCATTAGAGAATCAGATTTACATTTTAGTAAAGGTCATTATGGCAGCCATTTGGACCATGGGCTTTTAAGGGGTAAGATAAGAGACCAGGTGCTGTAAGAAATAAAACATTGATACCTTGACCAAATTATTAATGTACACAATGCATATAGTCTAATAATAGGTTAAAAAAAAGAAAAGAATTTAAAAATTTCATTTACACAACCTGAAACATCTAGTAATAGTATGGTTATGTTCACTATATTCAGTTTAAGAAATCAAGTTTAAAAATTTACTTGTCTCAATTTGCTTTCAGGGTTTATGAGATGGAGACACCTACATGAAGAGTTAAACAAATTTTTGTAAAGTACAGGATAAGTCTGGAGTGGCATTAGAATTTTGGAGTCTGTTATAGTAAACTAGGGAAAATATTATAGAAAGGTTACTAAGGTGCTGGCAGTGGAGGTAGAGAGGAGAGAATGTGATTTAAGGGCTCAAGTGCCATTAAAAAGATAGAATCAATAGGATTCAGTTTTCAATTGGATGTGAGGATTGAAGGAGAAGAAAATATCAAGAATACCTTCTGGCTTGGGCAACTAGGTATATGATATGGCTCATTAGGAGGAGAAGGGAAAGAGGAGAAAGAACAGATATGGGGAGGGGATAGAGGAGATGAAGTATTAATTTAGGATATGTTAAATTAGAAGTAACTGTTGGACATTGAAATAAGGATGTCCTAGAGGCAGTAAGATATACAGATCTAGAACTCAGGAAATAAGTTTGAACTGGAAGGTAATTCTAGGAGTCATTAGCTTCTGATGATGGTTGCCTCCATAAATTTGGATGAGGTCACTTATTTTATGAGTAAATGTTGCATGAGAAAAGCAGAAGGCCAAAGATGCAACACTGAGGAAGATCAATAATAATCTTGTTCAGGAAGACTGTATGATATGTAGAGATAGCTCTTTGGAGCCTAGCTTTCCTTCTACTAGCTTGGGTGGGTTACTTAACCTCTCTCTCTCGGTTTGCTGTCTATAAAATGAGGGTAAATAATGTCTACCCCTAGGAGAGTTAAAATGGTTATAGAGATAATTATAAATAATGTAATGTTCCTATGCCAGTGCCGAGGCTATCCATCATCATTATCTTCTAAATCATAGTCATCACTACTAATCAAGATCATTAGAACTGGGTGGCAAGCCAGAACAAATAGCCTGTGAGTGAAGACAAACATCCTGACCAGAGGAAACTCATGGGCTTTGGTGTTTCAACATTGGAGTATCCATTTTGGACACTCAGAAAACTTTTTTCTTGTTAATTACTATTTTCCAACTACTTTAGGATAGTTAAAATTACAAGAAATAGGTTATTACAACACTTTCATCTACATAGTTTACATGGGTGTCATAAAGATAACTTGTCAAATATTAGGGAAAAAAGACAAAAAATTTACTGCAGAGTATCACAAGACAAGTATTATCTATCAAAGACAGGAAAGTATTATCTCTCTACAGAATAAAAAGAGCGTTCAAGATGGAACTTGTTTAACTTCTTTTACTTGGCAAGTGGGGGAGATTGCCCACCCCCAACCATCAATATTTCTTTCTTCCTATATTTACCATATCAGTGAATGAAGATTCATCCATCTTCGACCTAGGCATACAAACTATAAACCTTAGAGTCATCCTAGTATGGGTAGTAAAGGGAAAGAATCTTTTTTTTAAATTTTTTTTTCATGTTTGTTTATTTTGGAGAGAGAAAGAGTATGTGCAGGGAAGAGTCAGAGAGAGAGGGAGACACAGACTCTGAAGCAGGTTCCAGGCTCTGAGTGGTCAACACAGAGCCCTACGTGGGGCTCGAACTCATGAATGGTGAGATCATGACCTGAGCCAAAGATGGTTAGATGCTTAACTGACTGAGACACCCAGGTGCCCCAGGAAAAGAATCTTCTAATGAATTTAAGAGCACCCTCTTGAGCAAAACCATGGCATGGTTTTTGGCCAAGACCTTGTGAACCTTGTGAATTTATAGCTGAAGACAGAAGCCACAACCCAGTTTTGTGGTAGATAGCATTCTTCTTCCTTACCCTCACCTTTTAGGCAGCCTGTGACTTTGTGAGCCTGTCACAGCATGTGTCTAGGAAGAAAAAATTAGGCAAAATTTACATTTTCTTCTATCATATTAAAACAAGCCTAGTGGACATACTATTATGTAATTCACTGAAATGAAAAGTTCTAGGAAAAATTACCAGCCTTATCAATCAAAAGGCTTATGTCCAGCTTGATGCACAGAATTTAGGATATTTCTCTCTGGAAGATACAAACTTTGTACTGAAGCCTGATAAAGTTGCTTTTCACAAAGCAACAGCTGTGGTAACCTGACAGCTGGAAGGCAAGCACATAACTGGACATTTCCTTAAGGGGCAAGCCATTTAGTTTTATTTACAAGAGTTAGGAAGGCGTATGAGTGTTTTAACACTTTAGTAATCTACCTTGAGTGGATTAAGTCATACAAACGTTTTCACTACTACAGAATATCTGAAGAACTTTTTCGAGGTTTGAGAATGAACCACAATGTTGGTTAGAACATAAAACCTTCAGAAAGATGAAACGAACTGGATTTGTTCTGCCCAAAGCATGAAAAGCTAGTGAGAAATTTAATAACTGTCTATTTATATCTTCATTGCTTTTACAGGTCACAAGTGTAATACATGCTTGTATTAAAAAAATTCAAGTGATACATGTATATGCAGATGGAAGGATCCCTGGTCATCCCCCACAACAACCATCGATAGCATATACATATTCTTCTACACTTTCCCCCGTGCACATATTGATATATTAATAATGCTTTTAATTAATAATGATATTAAGCTCCAAAGCTTTTCAGATTGGTGAGGGAGGAAGGGAAAGGAGAAAGGAAAATTATTTTAATCACTCCAGAGCTGCGGATAACAGTCAAAGATTTCCTGACTATTTCCATGACCAGAGACATATTGCGTTGCAATAAGGACAAAAAGCCATGTCTCTAAGAATATGGAGAATGCAGATTTCTTCCTCATTCCCTACTTTCCCACATTTAGCATAGAGGGAAAGGATAGAGTTCATACCAACTGGTAGATCCCAAGTTACATCTTGGTTCCCACGGCACATGTTTGGTTTGCTAACCCCACATACATTCCCAACCTCCATCTTTACTGGGCATCTCCCAAACGCTAGAAAACCACATACTCATTTTGGTGAGAGGTGGCCAAAAAGGTGTATTTTAAATTTTGTTTCTGGAAGGGTTAAATAAACTTGGTACAAACGACTTTCCTTTTTCTTCCTACATTGAACACAGCAGGATCTGAAACTATAGTGGCCATCTTGAGGTCATGATGGAGACCAACCCAATTAAGATAGACAGCCAAGGGATGCCTGGGTGGCGCAGTCGGTTAAGCGTCCGACTTCAGCCAGGTCACAATCTCGCGGTCCGTGAGTTCGAGCCCTGCGTCAGGCTCTGGGCTGATGGCTTGGAGCCTGGAGCCTGTTTCCGATTCTGTGTCTCCCTCTCTCTCTGCCCCTCCCCTGTTCATGCTCTGTCTCTCTCTGTCCCCAAAAAAAATAAATAAAAAACGTTGAAAAAAAAAAATTAAGATAGACAGCCAAGAGGCAGGAGGACCTGGATGGCTGACAATGTTTTTGAGTAGCAGTAATAACGCCAGAACAACATAACTGTAGGTGTTTGGGTTGTGGAAAAATAACCCTAATTTATTTAAGCCACTGTCATGTGGGGTTTCTGTTACTAGTAGCTGAAAGCTCTCCTAACTGAAAACAGTGGTAAACCTATTTCTATTATTTGCCTGGACAATACTAGGCCTGATCCTCTGTAACTGGTGGGTCTACATATGAGGCTATTGTTGCTTAGTGTGGTGACTGTCACATGAAAAATTCCCCAAATGTGAGTTGCTATTCTATTTAATTTATCTCCCCAAATTTTCTGTATAGTACTTTGGGAGGTCATAAATAAAAAATTTAAAAATCATGCCAAGGATATTTTTGGAGTCCTTTTCTTACATTTTTTTGCATTAAGTTTAATTAATACTTTTATGGATTATTGCTCCTGCCCTGTCTTCATACAATCCTTTTTAAGAAAAGATATCTACAATGCAGTTTAGAGGGTACTCTGGATGTCTTTCTACTTAAGACAATTCAGCCTGAACTGGCTTTCCTATTGTTTCCTTGCCCAAGGGCTTAGTTAGCCACAGGTGCTTTGTGGGCAGCTGAAAAATAGGACAACCATATAATTTATTGTCCAAATGGGGACATTTTTGACAGAGGAAGAGAGCACTAGGAATAAAGAATCAGGACAATAGGAATAAACCTGGTTTTGTGGCCCCCACATGACTCCCTTCTTTCAGGTACAGTTGTTTTAGGGAATCCCCCTGAGCTCTGTCCACCCACACCCTTATAGACCCTTCTGTTAGCTTCCAGTTTTTGAATGACAGAATTATTTTGCCTGGGTTTAGGGGGAGTCTCAGAATAGGGGAACTTTTGGTAGGAGGCAGAAGCAGAATCTCTTCATACTGCTCCACAGGGACTGTCTTTGCTGGAAAAAGGCATAACAAAACAGCTAAAAATACATTTATTGTAACATTTTCATTTCTTTGGAAAGTTTTCAAAGTGTTTTCTTTTAGCTCCACATTTGCAAGATCCTCTTGAACCTGAGGTTCAGTTGGGCTGCTATAACAAATACAACAGACTGGGTTAAACACCTTACATTACTTCTCATGGTTCTGGAGACGGGGAAGTCCAAGACCAAAGTACTGGTAGATCCTGTGTCTGTTGAGAACTGTCTTCCTGATTTGCAAATGGCTGTGTTCCCATTTTCCTTATATCCTTACACAGGGGGCTTGGGGGGTGGTGAGAGAAAGAGAGAATGCTCTCTTGGTATCTTTTTATAAGGGCATTCATTCCATTCATGAGGGCTCCATGCTCATGATATAATCATCTCCCAAGGGACCATTTCCTAATACCACCACCTTGGGGGTTAGGATGTCCACATATAAATTTTTGGGGGACCCAAACATTCAGTCCATAACATGACCTTATTTACTTCTTGATTATTCCATGCACAAACACCTTGCCCCAGCCAAAATATTTTATTTATTGTTCTGCAAACACAGTGCTTGCATTTCTATTCCTAACCTTGTGTATACCTGGTCTCTGCATGCAACACTGTCTCCTATGTGAGATGGTATTCTCATAAACTTACATATATAAAACACCTACAGAAATAATACATTGCCATTATCTGTCATCATAATTATATCACATGGCAACATAAAAACTCCCCCAAATGACCAAATTAGCATAAGATTGTTTCATCTCCTGTATTAAATAAACCCTATCATATAATTTATTAAGTTTTCTTAGCAATTAGGGTTATGATCCTATAACTATAAAAAGATGGGTTTTTTTCCTTTCTCCTTGTAGAGGATTATATTTCTGAAATTTTTGATGTCTTTATGTTGGAATTTATTAGTCAGAAGGCAAAAGTAAATATTAAACTATATGATTTGTTGTTATTATCAAAATAATGAGTACGCAGTAATAAAAATAATTTGTGACTCTGCCCCATCAAGAGTATAAGAGTATTCAGTATGACTATATATATGTATATGTATATATATACATACATATACACACAATATGATTTCAATAGCAACAAGGAATCATGTAGTTGAATGGCTGTGAGGACAAAAAGAAGAGGAAAAGAAGTGAGGAGAACCTGGCCTTCACATCCATTCATGTCAAACTGAAGCTCTGGGGAGTTGAAAACTGACTTATAATGGGCAGAAGAGCTGTCTTGACTGTGCAGCCTCACAGAGTGCTACATGATACCATTTAATAATTTACTTAGCCAGGTTTCTAGGATTAAACCCCTATCATTAACTCTGTTTCATTTCAAATTTGCTCAAAATTTTATTATAATCAGGTGTTGAATTTTAGAAAAATATTTCTGTCTAACTATTGACATGACCATATGGTTTTTCTTCTTCAATATGCTGATATGTTCAATTGCAATACTAGGTTTTCTAATTCAAACCATCCTTGCATTCGTGGAATAGACCTAATTTAGTCAAAAAATATTTTTTTATGTCAGTTTGCTAATGTTTCTGTATCCATCGTTATATAAAGGAGATTATCTTTTGTTTCTTGTGGTATCCTTATCTTGATTTTTTATCAATCACTGATTCTTCTGCTGGTATTTGCAATGGTTTAATATCATAAATAGGCAGATTAGGCAAATAACTATCTTTTAACTGTATAACATTTCAGAAAATGTTCTTAGAATTCAAGATGTCATAAGGGGTGATTAAAATTCATGAGAAATTTGTCTTCAGAGAAAGACAAATACTATATGATTTCACTCATATCTGGAATTTAATTTAAAAAAAAACAGATGAACATAGAGGAAAGGGAAAAAGAGAGAGGGAGGCAAATCATAAGAGACTCTTAACTATAGAGAACAAACTGAGGGTTGCTGTAATGAAGGTGGGTGGGGAATGGGCTAAATGGGTGATGGTATTAAGGAGAGCACTGGTGATGAGCACTGGGTATTATGTGTAAGTGATGAATCACTAAATTCTATTCCTAAAACCAATATTACACTATATGTTAACTAACTAGAATTTAAATAAAAACTTGAAAAAAAGATTATTGGCAATGAAAGTCAGCCCAAGAAATAGATAAAACACTAAGTGATATCCCCAGAACTGAGTCCTGCATAAATGAAAGAGAAGCTTTCAATGAAATTTAGTTAAAAACGTGGAAATTATTAAAGACATTTCGTTAAGTGTTAGTTCTCTAAATTATATTCAACTATGATATATTTATAAGAACTTAATTTTTAATTTCATTGTATATTATTACATTTTATTAACTAATTATTACATTTGAAAATTCATTAGAAATTTAACAGAGTTAGGGTAAAAGTTACCAGAAGAATAAATGGATACTTTTTAAAAATAAAACAGAAAATATCACTCAACAAAAAGTAAAGTAGGCTGCCATAGGGCCAGCTTGCATTCTTCTTCCCCCAAAGTGGAGACTGTTTAAAACCTATTTGCCATTGGAAGAGTACTGAATGAATAAATAGATGAGATACAAAAAAATAAATAAGTAAAATAAAATAAAATTCATGATCATATTGCTAATTATTATTATATTGCTATTAATTAATAAGGAAGAGTAAAAAGAGCCCCAGATCTAAAGGAAATAAAAATTAAAAAGCCTAGCATCTCTGATTCTCACTCAGACACTTACTTGTTAGCTGTGTGGACTTGAATATAACATCATTTTATGATGTGTTATGAATTGAAAAAATATAATTCTGTTGGATAAAGAAGATGTGATATATACATGTGATGCATACATACATACATACATGCATACATACATACATACATAAAATGGAATATTACTCAGCCATAAAAAAGAATGACATCTTACCATTTGCAACAACATGGATGGATCTAGAGAGTATAATGCTAAGCGAAATAAGTCAGTCAGAAAAAGACAAATATCATATGATTTCACTCATATGTGGAATTTAAGAACAAACTGATGGTTCCCAGAGGGGAGGTGGGTAGAGGGATGGGTGAAAAAGGTGGTGGGGATGAAGACTACTCTTAACCTGATGAGCCCTGAGTAATGTATAAAAATGTTAAATCACTGTATTGTACACCTGAGACTAATATCACACTGTATGTTAACAAAACTGGAGTTAATAAAAATGATTCTGTTGCAAGTATAGAAGATGGACTGTCAGGGGAGAGTATAAAACTAAAAAGCTGTTGGAATATTCTAAGCAACAAGAAGATTTTGAACTAAGACCATGTAATAGAGATAAAGGAGGGTGCAGATGTAGATCTTTTGGTTACAGTTAATCTTCACAATCTGCCTCTTATTTCTAGTGGAATTAGAGACATAGATCTAAATGGCAGTTCTGTCAGTTATTAGGTGCTCAGTTTTATGCCACACATAATTCAATGTCATTGAGCATTACTTTACTCATGCAATGCAGATGTAATAGTACCTGTCTCATTTAAGTCACTATGAAATTAACTGGTAAATTCTAGATAAAGTTCCTACTATAATTCCTAAAACATAGCATGTACTCAATTAATTAAGCAGGTAATTTTTTTGTTTATTTATTTTGAGAGAGAGAAAGAGAGAGAGAGCAAGCAAGCAGGGGAGGGGAAGAAAGGGAGGGAGAGATTGAGAATCCCAAGCAGGCTCTGCACTGTCAGTATGGAACCCGACATGGGGCTTGAAGCCATAAACCACTGTGCGATCATTACCTGAGCTGAAACCAAGAGTCAGACACCCAGGCACCCCAAGGTAATTATTTTTTTAAACGTAATTATTTTTAATTAATGAGAAAACAATTGAGATTCTAGGTGTACTTTAGCTTGGTGGAATGAAAAGGGAACTGAGGCAGGAGGCAGAAAATTTGGATTCTAATCCAACTCTATGACTTAATAGTGAGTTATCTTGAGGAAATTGAGCTTCAGTTTTCTAATTTGTGAAATGAAAGTTGCACTACATGGATGGGTCTCCGCTGTAAGCAGTGCCGATACCACGAGAGCAGTTATCTAGACATACTTTCCAAAGAAATGAGTAAACAACAATCTGCCTTAATCCCTGTGGCCTGCCATCTCTTTCCAATTCTTCCTCTCACAGGTTATCTGTCTTTGAGTTGCTAGTCATAACCTTGAATTGTTTCAGTCAATCATGTTTCTTTCCTGCACCTACATCAGCTTTTCAAATGTTCTTCATTTTGTCTGTATGAGGTATTGGGGTAACCCATGCTTTATCTGAATCTCTACCACCCTGTGAAGAAGGCCACGTTGATGACTCCATGGAAGACATGCTGGAGGTACAGACCATGATGAGTCATGCCAACAGACTGGCACGTCCTGGCCTTTAGTCATTCAGGGCCCTGTTTCCTAGATTTTCTTGTGAGTTAAAAAAAGCAAAAACAACAACACAGTGGTGTTGGTTCTTTGGCTTCTTGTCAACTCTTCCTCGTTCTTTTAGTATTTTTCCACCCCAATAAATAATTGGTTGAATATAACATGACAGGGTAAGTTATACTGGAAAAGTTAATCCTAAATTATCTCCAAACATAAGAACTTTGTTCTGAAATCATTCAGGAAAAGCTACATCTAGCATTAAGATAATATGGTCAGTTTAGTGTTTAATTGTAGAGTGATCCTTCTTCATCAAAAGAAAATGTAATACCTTTTTTAAGAACAGAAATAAAGTCACGTTTGTTATTACAAAAGGTATCTCTCTGAGATTTGAAGAACTAAGATTAAGGAAGTTACAATTGTTCTCAAAATAGGAGTAAATAGTTATTAAAAATGCATTTGTTGGGATGCCTGGGTGGCTCAGTTGGTTAAGGGTCCAAATCTTGATTTCGGCTCAGATCATGATCTCTCGGTTCCTAGGTTCGAGCCCTGCATCCAGCTCCATGCTGACGGTGCAGATCCTGCTTGGGATTCTCTCTTCCTCTCTCTCTGCCCCTCCCTCATTTGCTCACACATGGGTGCTCTTTCTCTCTCTCTCTCAAAATAAATAAATGAAATTAAAAAAATAAAAATTCATTTGTCTTATAGGCAAATGGTTCTTTAAAAAAATTAAATATTCCCTTTTGTAAAGATGAGAAGACAAGGTTAAGATGAAGTCTTGGTTGACCTTCCCAGTACTGAGACATCCTTTTAAGAAAGTTGGTGATATTCTGGGGTGCCTGGGTGGCTTAGTCTGTTAAGTGTCTGAATATAGCTCAGGTCATGATCTCACGGTTCATGAGTTCGAGCTCCACACCAGGCTCTACGCAGACAGCTCAGAGCCTGGAGCCTGCTTCAGATTCTGTGTCTCCCTCACTCTCTGCCCCTCCCCCACTCACACTCTGTCTCTCCTCTCTCTCAAAAAAAAAAAATAAATAAAAAATAAACATTAAAAAAATTTTTTTTTAAAAAAGAAAAGAAAGTTGGTGATATTCTTATAGGGTACCAGGCATAAACAGTTTAAAAATTGGGTCTGAGAGCCAGGTGTTATGAGATAAACATGTTATGATTGGGTTATAAATGTCAGCTACATCTCTTGTTGTTTCAGTTAAATACCTCACTAAACTTCCTGGCAGAGCCTGAGCCACTTCATCAACAGACTCTTCCTTTCACAGGTAATCCCAGCCAATGGCACCCTGCTCATCCTCGAGAGGTGTGAGAGAGGTCTGAGAGGGTGCACATGCTGTGAGGTCCCCATCTGAGGAATGGCATGTGAGGACCAGCTGCGGAAATTAACAGGTTCGGGGGAAGCGGGGTCAAGAGCGTGCAATATATACACAAAACACATTCTTAGACAAGAAGAAAACACGCTGGAAATTTGTAGACCAGGAAGGAGGGTGAGCTTTTGCTACTGTCATCAACAAAACATATTACTAGGTATTTTTGGCAGGAGAATATTAAACTTCCCAGGCCTCTAAGCACTTAGCCAATCAATAGCAGTTCATGACACTGATGGTGATTTTAGTGGAGTGACATGATAAGTTAGGCAGACCAGCAATTCATTCCTCTTGGACCACTACAAAACCCTACATGGTTGTAATCTTCTCTTCACATTTACCATGACCCACGGTTGAATGATACTCTCATTCTCCTTTTCCTCAGTATTAACCATTCAAATGTTAACTTTCTGACAGTAGACAGAGAATGGTTCTCAAAGAATTGCAAGGTTATGAAATTTCATTGCTGAATATAGGATAAGTAAATACAAGTATCTGAATACTACCGTGGCCCATTAAGCATAGAATTTGTGGATAGCACTTTTACTGTTGCTGTTTTCAAGAAAAAATAGTTTCCATTGTAATCAACCAATTTAATGCTAATGTGCAATAGTACATTGAGTATAATATAATGTGTTATACATGTTTTAATTATTCACTTAAAAAGGATATCTGTCTCCCCAGTAGACAGCTCCTGAAGGTAAGGGAAAGACTGTATTTTTTTCATCACAGGGTCTAGCAATAAACAAATGCTTGATAAATGTTAATTGAATACATGAATGATGTTCCTCGGCCTCTGTAAAATCTAGGTACTTTGATTGTTTCTAAGGGACAGAAGGAAGAAATAGAGGTCTAGAGGGGTAAGTAATGTGCCTAGTGTCACAGCTAGTGAGAGTGGCAGTCAGAACTTGAAGTTAGGTCTTCCTAACTTCATAGTTAAGAAGAGATTTTCAGTTAAAATAAGCACTTAAAAAAGTATTTTGAGAAAGTGTGTTTTATTAATCAAAAAAGAAAGATTTAGTAATGCTGCTTTTTGTATAAATGTGAAGGCAACATGAAATTTAGACTAATGACTCTTGGGAACTTAGTACTTTTAGAATTCTGTGGCCCCTAGGTGGTGAAGATCTTTAGCTACTTAGTTGAAGTTGTTGTTCTATATAAAACAGGTTTGGGCATATGTAGAAATACCTGTTGATTCTAAATATGAACCTGTTAGGATAGGCTGAGTGAGAACTTGCTGACCTCAAAATGGTCTGGGAATGCTTTTGGTCTGCTAGCCTGCATAGTGAGTCATCCAGGGGGGAAGAAATCACCCACTGTATTTTATTAATGGAAAATTTGTCATTCTGGTTTCAACCGAAGGATTAAAAGGGAGAAATTGGAATACTTCAGACTTGAATTCCTGTGTGATTTAGGCTGCCAGGCTTCAAAGATTTCTCCCAGGCAGACAAAGAAGGCAAGTCCTGGTCAAGAGATACTTCCTCTGTTTGGTTTCCCTGTGAAGCATACTGTGAGACAAGGATTCTAGTGTAAGTGGTTTATTCAAGGTCATCCCAGGAAATAGCGGCAGGGGGGTGGGCAAGTCAGACAGGGAAGGAAAAGAAACCAATAAAGTGTTTTTCATCAAGCAAGTGACTGCTGTCATTAAACTGGTGCCCATTCCCCCTGGGGAACTCTAGGAGGCCTTGTAGAAGGTGAACCTCAAATTATTCCAGCAGAGCAAGAAGAAAGCTGAGGTGTTCTATTGACCAATCCTTCATTCATTATTGGTTGATGGCTACTTCTGAGTTCAGTAACTCGTACTTCCTGCTTGTCTGGAGTGAGCCAAGCTTTCTCTATGACCAAATATCCATAGGTCTTTTCAGTGAGAAGCCTAGGGTGTATAGAAATGAGTGCTGAGGGAATATGGTGCCACATACCTCAACACCAGCTACAGGTATGGAGATAAAAATAATAATGCTCAACTGTGTCTGTAGCACACTGAAATTTACAAAGAATTTTCAGAAGCAATACCTAATCTTAGTTTTGATTCAGCCATCTTGTGAAATCAGTATAGATACTGTCATTCTTATTTTACAGAAGAGGAAATGGAGGCACAGAGAGTTTAAGTATTTTCACTAAGGTTAAACAGATTGTAAATAACAGGGCTGGAGCAACAGGTAGTCTTCCGACCTAAAGTTCATTGGCTTTCCGTTCCACTGTATTACGATGGAGTGGCACATAAATTTATGTCTTGTATGTCATTAAATTGTCATACTGCCTTCCTTCAGAGGGTATTTAATAAGATATGGAAGTTTCAACCAAAGGAAGTTGAATTTTTCTTTTAAATAGAATGGATATTCTGTACTTCCCATATCTCTCTGGAAATTTGTGGAGACTCATACAATTAAAGTTTGCATTTTGGGTCGTGTTTTATATCTTTGTATTGGGGAGAATCACAGGTAAATGAGAAATGAAGGAAGATATATTTGTGGGTACCCAGACTGAATGAAAAAGAAATAGGAGGAAATAGGAGGAAAACAGAACAAAGAAAGAAAAAGGCACTGGGGCAAGTGTTATCAACATGAATTAAATGTTTCCATTGCTAACCTCTTTCTTCTTCCTCTTTAAAAACTTCAGTATATGTATCAGATGGTCAGTCAATTCACTAACATTTTAAATTTACTGAATTACTTCACCTACTGAATAAAACAACAAACCCTCACACCTGGCCATAGACATAGCACCAAAGTGTTTTTTCAGTCTCTATATACAACGAACATAGATGCCATTTAAAGTCCTGAATGAGTATCCATTTTCAAGTAGCATATGCTATCACCTACTGTGAACATTTTTGAAGTATCCATAATTATTCATTTTAGAAGTGCTATGTAATATTAATTGCACAGATTACTAAAAATCCATTGGTAGCATGAGTAACATTTTGAATGGTATTTAATGTAATTTTTCTATTATTTTTCCCAGTAAGGATTTTCCAACTGGTCCACCTGAGGTCCATTTCTGGGAGATTAAAATATCTAAAAAATATTCAGCTTTTGACATGCAAAATGGGATCACACAGCAGACTAATATCACTGAGAACAGATTTTCTGAGCTCCTTTGGTTTCCTCTGTTGCCAAATAACCCACAGAATTTCTTGTTCCATGTTGTTAATATGCTACCATGTTAACAACAGAGCTGGAGGCCTTGGCCTTTGTCCATCATTGGGGTTAAATGGAGCCTGGGAGAAAGAGGCAATGATGTAAAAGACGTAAATGAAAAGTTGTGTCTCTGGCTCTGCAATATTATAAGAAGAATAAGAGAGACAGGCCAGGAGAAGACACATTTAGATGTCTGCCCAGATTTTCACTTACTTGGAGTTGGCCTAGAGAAGGACAGTTACATTAGTAAGAGGACTCTTTTTGTCCCATGTCATCTAGCAGACTGCCCATATTGACCTAGGTTGCAGTCAGATTCAGTTAAATTTGATAGTCTCTACAATGCTCAGCCAGTCACTCAGGTCCTGATATTCAGCTATCTCAACCTATCCTTGTTTTCCTCAAGGTAAAAATTAAAGTCTAATTTTGCAGCTTTCCAGAGTAGTTTGGAGCAGCAGGGGCAAGGCGGTTTCATAGCAAGGGCTGCTGAATGGACGGTCTAAGCTGGAGTTGCATGGAAATCCAAGGCGCACATCTCATGGGTTCATAGTGAGCTATGTGAGCTCAGGATACAGGATACCCAGGAACCATCACCAAGAACAGCACTTGAACTGAGAGAATTAAATCCAAATTCAAAACTTTCTGGGCTTCTGCACTGGAGGTCTGCAGGGCCTAAGACAAGACAGACCAGAGTCACTACCTAAGGACCAGAGGATAAAAAGATAGGATAGGACTCCATAGTTCCTCAACTCTACAAGGTCATATAACAAGGTCTTTGTATACCTCCACTCATACATCCATTCACCACTTATGGATTAAAGAAGAGAGTAAGTGAGATGATCTAAGAGAAGGAACATGTTTTTTTATCCCATGGAGACTATGTACTACCTAAAGGGACTATTTAAATTATTGGATTTTATTAAGCTTTAAAGAATTGGCTATTTAGTTCACTTTTTTTTTCCATCTTAATTAGCAAAGGAGTGAGGGTGGGCAATCAGAAGAAAGACCTCATCATCTAAAGACAAATTAAGACATTATTATTTACTCTGTACTTCCAAAATGCAGTGTGATTTAACATTTTCTACTCTGATATATTCATGTTCTTTAACATATCACATCTCTTAACCTTTAAAGATGGCCACATCAAATTGGCCTTTACCAAATCCTCTTCATTTGACCTCTGCAACGTTTCTAAATGCCCTTTGTCCTATCTTTCCTACTATCACTTTACTCCAGGTCTGTTTTCATTTTGCTTAGACCAAGTTTTCTGACTAGTATCCTCAACTCATGTCTTTCCACTGTAGTCCATTTAGACGGATGCCATATGAATTTTACTGAAGAAAATCATACATTTTGTCATTTCCTTATTCCAAAATCTTCCTGCCTAAAAAATCAAATTCTATGTCCCTCAGACTGGGATTTGAAATTTTCTTAGACAGGGTCTCACTCCAATAGCGGATCCATTTAGGATCTCTGGAACAGAGGACATGTTCCCCTATTGTGTCTTTGTACTGGCCCTACTTCCCCGAAGGTTCTTCTTTTCCATCTGTTCCCTTTATACTGAAAATTCAAGCCATAGAACAAATCCCACTTCTTCCTGAAAATCTTTTCTGAAACATTCAGACAAAAATTATTTTCCTACCTTCTCTCAGCATTGTTTGCATTCATGATAAATCACAGTGTTGGTCTTATCCCCTCTATTAAACTATACCCTTTATATGCCTTGGTCATGGCAGTTGTTCAAAACATGTTGATTTTTTTTTAATGATTAAAGGGAGGCAATATATCTCTTCAACTGTGACACTGAATTAGTAATGTTAAACATCTTTGTATTGTTTAATGTACAAGGACACTGAATGACTTTTAAGAGGTACAAATTATATAAAAATAATTTCTTATGCCATGTAGCACATCTCTGTTGTTGCTGATAAACAGGAATGTGTGAAAAGTCATTGCAAACACTTAACAGTTGGACCTTATCCCAAGGCCTATAAATACCTAAGGAGGACTCTTGAAGCATGAAGGATGGTTTTAATGGAACACACTATTCTATGTAGATTATATAAACACGTAGTTTTAAAAATAAAAATTAGAATCATGTTTATTGTTCTCTACCCACTGGATCTTAGTAGTCTTTATTTTCAAACCACTTAAAAAGAAAAAATTAAAACTTATATAACATGAATGAATTTTAATGTTTTTGACCCTGTGTGTTTTTTAACGGAAAAATGTTCTTCCGTTGAATTGTCATGAGTAACATTTATCCTGAGGATAAACATGTTTTCAACCTGATTAATATCCTATAATTTTAAATTGGAGAAGCAATATTAGATTTCACGTATTAAAATAGTTTGATTTCCCATCTCTTTAAAATTTATTTGAAATGTGGACATTCTCATTGATTTTTGTCTCCACAGTTTGTATTCCAAGGACATTGCATATTTTGGATTCAAATAGTGTTTTCTTTCCTTTTAATTCTTGCCTTGTGGAATAAGAAAGTTTGGATGGCAAATAAAATGGAACTTTCAGGCATCCCTCTAAATTATAAAAAATAAGATCAATGAACTGAATACATATTCCTTAGATACTTGAGATCTTTTGTAGACTTAGAATTCTTGTATGTTAAGGAAATCTTTAGTATAGGGAGCCTACTTAAGGAGAGGGAAATATTTTTTTCCTTTTTATAATCTTCCTCATCTCCTGTTTCTTCTTCAAACTAGATATGAAAACATGAAACTTGATTAAACAATCTAATTTCAAAATTATAACATGAACACAAAAAAAGGAAATCTCTATATTTCATGTAAGTGTTTTGAAGACAGATTGGGATCCCGGGCTATCATGATGTGCATTTAACTATAACCCAGTAGTCATTTTCCTTGCCCTTCGTGCTCCATTGGAAGGAGACATAGGGAGGAGTGTCACTTCCTGAGATCTCCACCTTCCACTCCTCTTTGGCACACATTGATCGACAGCCCCTCACATCTCATCTCCCTCCATTTGGTTTATATACACCAGGTGACTGTTTTTTGGGCTACATGAGTGGGTATGTTTGTTTGGTAGAATTGATGAGCCCTGACCTCATAAAAACTGTATTGGAATGATACAAAACACAATCATTTTCAAATCCAGTAATTTTACAGCCAATTAAGACTCTTTAGAGAAAACGTAATGCATTTGATCAAGCTAAAAATTTCAGCGATTCGTATGAGTGCATATCCTTCTTTTGTTTTTATTTTTTCAAGTTTCCATCTTATAAGTCTGGCCCACCAGCCAAGGATACATTTGCAAAGCAAATAATATAGACTTATACTCTATACTGTTTTTTATTACATGGTTAGTTTAGATATTTTTCCTTTCCCTAGTGTAGCATTTTGATAATTGGTTGCTTCTTTCTGAAATTTAGATTCTAATTCACTCTTTAAATCTAACTAGGAGGAAATTTAAGTTAAAATGATAAACATGGTATCTAACATACACTAATGAAATTGTCTTTAAAAAAGATGGCTCGCATGTGTATCTGTTTAACATGTTTCATCAAAACTGTTGCAGTGGTATGTAATTTTAATGTAAAATTGCCCTCTTTGCAGGGAATTGAGCCTGCTGCTGGATCTTTAAATTTTCAGTGTCTGTTGTCATAGCAACCAGAATTGACTCTGGTACCCACTGCGTTCAACATAAATTAATTTAAAGACATAGCATTTGAAACAGTTTAGTCAATGTTAAGTCTGTATCTGGCTCAGCCTCAGATTTCAATGTTGCTTTACATTTTAAATGTTATTAAAATGTGTTCATTTTATATTGATTAGACTTATTTGTAGAATTTAGTGCCTTAAATGTGCTTTAAGAAACATGTTGAAAACTAGTTCCTGAATTATTTGTGAGATGCAAGCTTCTAATAATGTAGAGTATTTTCTTTTAAAAACACTGGAATGTTACTGTTTGTCCAGCCCAAATACCCTAGTATTATCTGAATAGATAGGCTTGATGCTACCAAAATAAATCCTTATTTTGCATGCTTTAGTCAAAGATCCCTCAGGCCCTGCACTCTGATAATCTTCTAAGAAGGAAGCTGGCAATCTTCTGCTGCTTTTCATGCCTAATCAGTCCCTATTACCTAGAGGCAGACATGGATTTTCACATTAAATGATTCTAACCAGTTTTAACATATTTTTTCATGTAGGTTTTGGGGCATTTGGTTTTCCAGGTAGACACAGCTAAGAGACCAAAGGAGCAATATATATAATATATGGCTATTTTGGTGAGGTTCAGACCTAGGAAATTTTTAGAGCTGAATCTACTACATTTGTTCAGTAAATATTTTATGTTTCTCAAACTCTTTTATCATAAAATTAAACATATGGAAGTAGACTACACATTGCAATAGATGTGAGAGCTTAAGGAGAGAGAAACTGTATGTATATTAATGATTATATATTAATATAGTAATAATATATTAACATTTTATATTATTTATATATAATGTATACACTACTTGAAAATTTCTAATTTATTACTACAATATATTAATTTTTTATAGGAAAACATTTCCAAGTTCTAAGTTGTCCAGTAAAAAATATCACACCTCATTTCTGAGGGATGAATTTGTTTTTCATCATGCTATTGAGCTTTATGTCATGCTCTTCTGATCATGGGAAATATTATGGCTACTCTTTAGCAAATAAAACACACACTTAAAAATTTTTTCTCTTTCTTCCAAAAAAAAGTGTGGTTTTCTCTGAAATGGTTTTATTTCTTCTGAACCATCTAATGCTAACTTGAAGTCACTTGAACCATAATCCTTCACTTTTGGATTTAAAATGATAGACTAGCTTGTGGGATTTCAGGAACACTGCTTTCCTATTTCTTCTGAAATTAAAAAGAACCCTGTACATTAAATATTTAGAACTTTAGTCATACACATAAAACTCAGCTGCTACATCAGCCTAAGGTTTGTATGCGTGAGTTGTTTTCCACCTTGCTAGATTGATATAAACTGGAACAAGACATTTAAGGAAAGGCAAGAATCTGTTACAACCCTTGTGTGACTCATCGATGCCCACCAGACAATATTATCAATAAGCCAGTGGAGATAACACATTTGAAATTCACAGCTCTTGAGGGAATTATTTCTGTTAGATACATATATATATATATATATATATATATATATATATATATATATATATATAAATATGTAAAATTTCCTGTTTGAAGTAAATCCCATGAATGCCTGTCTCTAGATGAATGTACCATCAATCGTTACTCTAAATCTTTTTTTGTTGATTAAGTAAAAACTTATCACTAGACTCAACTGAGAACACATTTTTAAAAGAAGAGTGAGAATTCCTTTAATAATAAACACACACTTGGGAATTAAAAACAATTATAACTTAATATTATAATTGACCCCTTTATCCAGGGCTTGATATGAATGGAATCTAATGCAGTTTATAATGACCCAGAGAATAGGACACCTGGGTGGCTCAGTCAATTGAGCATCCGACTTCAGTTTCAGCCCATGGTTTGTGGGTTTGAGCCCCACATTGGGCTCTGTGCTGACAGCTCAGAGCCTGGAGCCTGCTTCAGTTTCTGTGTCTTCCCCCTCTCTCTTAGCCCCTCCCCCATTCATGCCCTCTCTCTCTCTCTCTCTCTCTCTCTCTCTCTCTCTCTCTTTCTCTCTCTCAAAAATAAGTAAATGTTAAAAAATACATATATAATGACCCAGAGGAGATAATAATGAATGATGGAAAAAAGAGTCTACTTGGAACTTTCTGGGCTGAGATACTATTTTCTCCAAATTATTCTTATTTCTTCCCTAAGAGGCTTAAATCTGATATGGTGACACAGATTCAGAGACTTGGGAAAACATTAGTCACTTTTATTAAGTATTACTACAAGGTCTGTGACCAGAGCTATGTCCTTCCCTAATCTGAGCATCCACACTGACAAACTCTGTCTGAAATGCAAAGGGCTGCTACACTCATAAGACTATTGAAGTTACCCCAAAATGGATTTACACCTTCAGCTCCATCCATATTGCACAGTCATAAATAAAATAAATTATGGAATAATACTAATATTTTGAAAAGTATTATTGTACTCCTCCCTTTCTGTCCTGGTCAGCTCAAACAGTCCAAATGTCTAGGGAGATATCAAAGTTTGCTGGAAAAGGAATACAAAGACAAAGAATAAATAACTTCTGCTTTGTTAAAACGATAATAAAGGAAAACAATAGCCAGGACAATTGACTTAGACAGGATTTCCCAATTTTTTTTATTCCCTTCCTGCTCTTAATAATTTGCTCTTAAGGTTGTAGGAGTCTGCTTAGAGTATTCTTCTGTAGAAGAGAGAATTCCCTTTTGCCTTTGATAACAGAGCTGGAAGATGGTTCTTAATGATAGAGAGATATGTATATAAAATACAAGAAGGGACCCTTTCCTGTCCTGGAAATTTTGTTAGAGGTTGCAAAGAAACCAAGAAGAAGGATTTGTTCTCTCCAAGTGCAGAGGGTGTGAGATAAGTCACAGAGGACCCATAGGTTTGGGAGTAGAGAGGGGAGGAAGGGAAAGGAATAGGGGAAGGTGTCATGTTATTCATGTGGGAATCTGAAAAGTGGTCACCTGTCTGGTGGAACCTGTACCATTTGGGAAGTTAGGCCACATCAGTGAGATTGGTCAATAGTGAAGAAGGAGGCTGTGAAGCTTAGGATTCCAATGGGGCATTAATGCAGAATTAAGCCAGCAAGTCTATCATAGCAACAGAAGCTGGCTGGGGATGAGCCAATGGACCTAGAGGTTGGAAGAAAAATATGGAGAGTTGTTAGGAATGGGATCTGAGGTGAGGTCCAGTTAACTTCTGTCCTGCCCATGATAGACCTGAGTTTCACTAAATACAAGTTTTAGTTGAGAGTGTCAGAAGAGGTAGGTGCTTTCATGTAGATAAGGATGTCATCCCAGAGACCAGAAAACTTTGTGCCTGAGGACCCTGATCCTTCTCGCCACAAGTTCAACTAATTGTCCCCAGCATACATTAGGCATCACCTTGGGAAAAGAACCTGAGAACAGGGAGAATGTTTGCAAAATGGAACTTTTTTGTCCAAGAAAGAGTATACATTGCTATTTATAGAAACTACTTAGATTTTCCGATTGGACTGAGTTAAAAACTGAATTGAACTTCTCCCCCCTTCTTTCTATCTGTCTGCCCATTCTAACTCACCTTTATCTACCTAATACTCCAATTACTATGTGTCCCAAAGTAATGGAGGCTTTGTTCATTATTTTTCCAATCATGCTTCCCTCTGTGCTTTACTATAGATGATTTCTTTGGACTGTCTTCAAGTTCAGTGATCTTTTATTTTATTATATCCAATCTACTATGAATTTCATCCATTGAATTTTTAATTTGGGATTTTTTCCACTTCAAATTTTTATTTAATAATTATCAATTAGTATCTCATAATTCCACATGTGTTCTGAAATTCCCTATCTCTTCACCTTATTATATCCAGTTTTTCTCATAGATTCTGTAACATATTTATTATGGTTATTTGTCTGTTAACTCTAATATCTGGTTTTGTTCTAAAGTGTGGTCCTTCTGGGATGTTAATGGAAACCCTGATGTATTTATGAAGCTGCTATAACTCAACAGGACTCCGGTTCCAAAATCTGACTTCCATATAGTATGAGTATAGTATAGAGAATTCACTGAATTCTCTGCTAACCATTGCCTTCCCCCAGCATCCTACATATCTGAAGTTTGGGAGCCAGTTGAGGATTTGAATGGGGATTATACATAAATGTATACATTGAAAGTGGTTTTTCTCTTCTGTAGCTCTCTCCTTTCCAGAATTTCCCACTCTCAATTTTTAGCCACTCAGGCAGCCCCTAATTCTCTCCTTTGACTCTTCTCTAATAATGTCTTACTTGAGTTCTACCTACCCTGGGCTGTAGACTGGGAAGTGCCATTAGGGGAAAAGCATATAAATGTGGTTCTCAACCAGTGTGTTTTCCTTCTCCCAAAATTGAATATCCTTTAGTTTATGCTTATTTTGTCACTCTGCCTGCCTTAAAACAGGAGTACTTTTCCCCAGATTTTCTAATTTTCCCCAGATTTTCCTTACTAGCAGGAGGGCTAGTCTGAAACAGGCTACTTTACCATTATTTAAAAACCAGAATTCCTAAAGTAGGAATGAGCTGCACTACAGAGCCCAAGGAAGAATTGTAGGAGATAAGGTTGGAAATATAAACAAGAACTTAATCATGCAGGGCTTTGTAGGCCTTGGCAAGGAGGTCAAAACTTGTTCTAAGCATGACATAGGCACTAGATAATTATAAGGAATTATTTAATTTTATTTAAAGATTCAGTGGTAGTTCTATATGAAATATGGTAAATAATAGTATTGGTAGTTCTACATAGATATAGATGGCAAATAATATTGGATAGGGGTTATTAATCACAAAGGATATGTCTAGGGCAGTAATAAGTGACATAACCTACAACTTCAAAGTGGGTAATAATAGTGATGACTTAATTACTAAGCCAAGATGCTCACCAATTGATTTGGAAAGTAAAAGACGGATAGTCACAGCTTTCAAAACTGAGATTTTTCTGATAATTAAAGTACATTCATTAATGAGCACTTCCAAGCTACTATTCTAGGTACTAGGAATCCAACAATGAATAGATACATTCTTTAGAGAAACATAAGTCTAAGTAGTTTTAACATTTTATCTCTAACATATTTCAAGTAAACTTACTTTCTCAGTGAGAACCGATAACTGAACTTTCCTTTGGCCTTCTTTGCTAGTTTTCAAATTCTAACTCTATATTATGGGGGAAAAACACACACATAATAGAAAGAACCCTTTGAGACATGGATACATTGTGGTAATAGAACATTCTTTTAATTTGAGCTCCAATTTGATTAAATTAAGTGCCATTTTTATGTGATCAAAGATTTTTTTCTGATATCTTGGACTACTTCACATTTCCTCTGGCAAACTGATGAGCTAGGGTTGTAGTTATTTGTTAATGTTTTAGTCTCAGTAAGGAGACTGTAAAAATGATTTAAATTAAGAAGAACTCCTGCTGTCAGTTCCAGAATGAAAACCATGTGCCTTCTAAGGAAAATCTCTTAGGTTTCTTTTTGTGTGGATGAGTGTGGGCAGCTCCAAAGCCAGCAGCCAAATAATAAAATGAAAAGGAATATTTACAGACCCATTGCATGCAAATCTGTTCTTTAGGTTTGTGAAGGAGTCCCACTTAACTTTTTTATTTCAGGGCTTTTGACACAATTCTGAATAAACAGCATACATCCATGTGGGAGCAATGAGGAGGAACTGTAGCATCTGGTATGACTTTAAAAATAACTTCCTACTTATATAACTGAGATTTCACTAAAGATCAATGAGATTTTTCAAGTCTGAGACCTGAGGTTGGATAGCGTGAAATAGTTCCTTTGGAAGCTGTTGATTCATGTAGCAGTGCTATTTTGAAAGAAAAACATTCATACCCAACAAGCAGATGTTAACAGACCATGGCCCTAGAGTCGTAACTCTAGGTTACTGAGATCCAAGTTTGTGTTCTCAGCTTCATTTACAATCATTAAGAGCCTTTTACTTTTAATTACTTCTTTATTGATCTCATAGCACACATTTCTTCTAGTCTGTACAAAATGTCAGCTTAAGTGGAACAGACAGGACTGCGTTCACAATTCACAATCAAGCTAGCCTGCTTAGCTACAACACAGAATGGTGCCCCTGGTTCATTGTTTCTGAATGGCAATGTTATTCATGATGTTGTATGCTTCTGAAATAAAAATCACTTTACTGCTTTAACAGTTAAGCCTTGTGCTGCTTTTGAAATATGATATTGTAGAACTGTCTTTAGTTTTTCAACTCTGGGGAACTGTGGAACGTGTTGAAATCAAAACTTATTTGTGGCCAATCCAAAAAAAAAAATCATCACATTATCTTATAAACTTTCTTTGGAGGATGTTTTTCTTCAACAAGAAATATGTCCGTACGTAGAAAGCTCTTCCTGAAGAATTCTGAGCTTTGCCACATTATAGCAAATGTCTTACTATCTCTGATAGTTAAGAGTTTTCTAAATATTAGGTCATAGATCCCAGTGTGTAATAATGGATGTTAATCCTAGGTTCTTATGCAAAACGTTTTTTAGGGGCATGAATAGGATTAACAAGTGGGTGCCCTTACTCATTTCTTGACAAATTATAAGCTACTTCCATGGCTTATTTCTCCTGTGTTCCCTTTTCCATTCTCTATTCCCAATGGCATATAAACCTGCTGCCCCTGTGAAATGAATGTGAGGTTCAGGGGAAACTGAATTATTGGAACCTATGTATATTTTAACAAGAAAGGTTAGTAAAGGTCTACCTGCACATACCATCAAAAAGAAGAAAGAAAAAGGAGAAGACAACATATTTTGAAGGCTGCAGGGATTCCCATCCCATCTTTATGGTCTCTCATTCTATCAATTGGTCATTAGCAGTTCATTTTGCTCTTATGGTTGTTTTTAATAATTCTTGTCTCTTTTGAGTTCTAGGAAAATAATTTGTGTATCCTAATATTTCTTTGAATTATATAAATTTTAGTCATTCCTCTACCCAAAGAATCAAATTACTGTGCTAATAAAAACAGACTGCATTTACGGAGACCACAGGCTCTATCTACTATCTTGTGTTATAAGAAACACTGCTGCTTTCCTAAAATCAGATTAAATGTAATAAAGAATTTTTTTTCCATGGGAAGGAAATAGACCTTAAAATTTTTAGATATGTATTATCAATGCAGAAAAGAACAGGGCAAAGAATCAAGGAAAACCTTTTGATAAAATACTGACAGGAGTAAACTTTAAAAACTTATACCTCTTTTAGATGTGTATGTATATATAATTATATTTAGATATAAATTCAAATATTTCAATAAAATTCAAATAATACCGGTTTGCTTTTGGGTCATTTATTATAACCCTAATGTGTGCACAGAACTCTGCTGGAGGAGCACAGAGTTAAATCTGTGGGCCCACCATGTGACATTCAAGCCAGTGCCAAAATTTATGCATTCTCCAAGTGACTAGCTGTGCAAAGTATTTTTTGATTTGGCAGATTCCCTCCAAGTTCTCTTAGAACCTCGATAATAGCTAAATGATGGCATATATCTCTTAGCCATCTATGATGCTGACTCTGAAGTTATTGTAATGCAAACTAACTACTAGGAAAGGACTTGCAATAACCTTGTCATTAAATTGCATATGAGAAATGAAATTCTCCATGCTGACCCAATCCCAATCTTTGTACGGCCTTCTCTTTATTAAGTGGATTGACTTCTTGCTCCATCCTTTTAATCATTATCTGCTCTAAAAGCAGCCCTCTCAGCCTTCCAAAGCAATCTTCTACATTCCCAATGTATGTAAGGCCTCCTGGGTTATTTTGAATCTGTTGCTTCCATTTGTGCCTTTATGGAGAGAAGAACTGGAGACACAGTGAATTCCTTTTTTGTACCTTATTGTTTGTATATTTTCTGTTTCTGTTGAAAATTTGCCATCCCATCAAATAAAATGCAATACAGTTTACAAAGACAAACCAAACCCACTATATTCACATTTGGTCATTTTTTTCGGAGTGTTTCTTCCATCCTTCAATTTGTAACAGTGTATTTTGGTTGAGTCAGTGCTGAGACTCATCAATGCTGTTTGTATGTGGTTTGACAAACTTTCTCCAGTACCTATTCCAGAAGTAATTTTTGTTTTTTCTTTGTGCTCTGCACAGGCAAAGTCTTTTTAACTGTCATTGAATTCTTGGGGATGCTATTGGCCACTAGAGAGAAATACTCCTTTGTGTAAAGAAATGATCTCTCAGGGTAGGCTAGACTCATCAGCAAGCCCTTGTAGTGTTCAATCCATCACATCCAGAAGGTTAGCAGGACCTGTATGTATTGGCAAGGAGGGGAAGGCAAAAATGTGAAAGAACTGTGTTATGGGGTCTTGAGTCTTTGTGTTTCTGTGCTAAAAAGAAACTAGGTGAGGAGCACCAGGAATGACTGATATAGTGAAAGGAGATGCTTTCAAGTAGTGCTTTCAAAACTTCAGCAAGCATGAGAATTACCTGGAGAGCTTGTGAAAACAGAATTCTGAGACTCTGATGCTGTGAGTTTAGGGTATGGCCAGAAATTTTGAATTTTAATAAGCTCTCAGTTCATCTGATGCTGTAGGTCTAAGGACCACACTTTGAGCAATTCTGTTCTAAAGCAGTGATTCTTAAATTTTACTGAGCATCAGAATCAACTAAGGTTTTTGTCTTTCTCTGACTGACTTATTTCACTTACTGTAATACTTTCAAACTCCATCCACATCATTGCAAATGGCAAGGTTTCATTCTTTTTTATGACTAATATTCCATTATATATATATATATGTATATATATGTATATATATGTATATGTATGTATGTATGTATGTATGTATGTATGTATATACACACACCATATCTTCTTTATCCATTCATCAGTCGATGGACATTTGGGCTCTTTCGATAATTGGCTATTGTTGCTCCTAGTAATGCTCCTGTAAATATCGGATGCATGTGTCCCTTTGAATCAGTATTTTTGTATCCTTTGGGTAAATACCTAGTAGTTAAATTGCTGGATCATAGGGTAGTTCTCTTTTTTAACTTTTTGAGGGGCCTCCATATTGTTTTCCAGAGTAGCTACACCAGTTTGCATTCCCACCAACAGTGTATGAGGGTAAGAGGGTTCCTCTTTCTCTGCATCTTTGCCAAAACCTGTTGTTTCCTGTGTTGTTAATTTTAGTCATTCTGGTTTGTGTGAGGTGATATCTCATTGTAGTTTTGATGAATTCATTCGCATGTGGAATTTAAGAACAAAACAGGTGAACATAGGAGAAAAAAGAGAGGCAAACCAGGAAACAGACCCTTAACTACAAAGAACAAACTAAGGGTTACTGGAGGGGAGGTGGTAGAGGGGATGGGTTAAATGAGTGATGACTGTTAAAGAGGGCACTTGTGATGAGCAGCGGGCATTGTTTGTAAGTGATGAGTCACTGAATTCTACACCTGAAATTAATATTATACTGTATGTTAACTAACTGGAATTTAAATAAAAACTTGAAGAAAAAAATCAACTAAGGTTTATTAAAATGTATATTGCTGGGTCCTGCCCCTAGGGATTCTGACTCAGTAGCCTGGGTGTCGGCCAAAGAATGTGCATTTCTAACAAGTTCCCTGGTCATGCTGATGCTGCTGGTACCAGATAACACTTTGAGAACCATTGCTGTAAAGAATGGAGGTTAAGGTGAGTCACCAGCACTGTGTAGGGAGTCCATGGAGTCTATTGGTAGGGGCTATGAGGCATAGCCAATCTGCAGACAGACTGAGGTACTCTAAGCAGCAGCAATGACATTAAGGTCCTAGCAGTCCACAGGATTATTGGAGACCTTTGGAAACGTTGCATTTTGCTCAAACCAAATTTTATTTGAATCTCAAAGAGCAAGATAACTTCACCTGAAACTTGGCTTTAAAAATTTAGAATAGAAAAAATACTGTTCTAGGCATGATTCATTATATGTAAGAAAATCATTACATTCATTATGTGTAAGAAAAGGTATAGGAAGATTAGAGGCTGAGTGAGAAGCTTTCTTTACCAGAGTAGGTGACTAAACTGCTGGGCTGGGGACAAACTCTTACCTCACTTAGGCCTTTATGAGGAAAGGAAAAGAAATAAAGCATTTGGTTGTGACATTTTAATGAGTACTCACAGTTAAAACAACCTAAAAGGACCCTATCTTCCTTATTTTTGAAGTGGAATACTCACCTCTTTTTACCAAAATGTAGAGACTGAAGTATTTTCAGCATCTCAGGAGAGTTATTCTCATAATACTTCAAAGTAAATCTGTTAGTAGTAATCTATTCACACATTTCAGTTCAATCTCAGAAATGAGTGTCCCTAAGGGAACACTGTATTCAAATCCTCCACTGGAATAAAACCTCTCTGTGTGAGAGGGATATTCTCAACAGGAGGCTGGGAATCAATGCATCATGAGAAAGCTTGATTAGAATAACGTGGTTGATAGAATTAATGTGATTCTAGTCACGGTAGAATCAAGTGCCACACATCCTCCTGATATTCTCTTGTGGCTTCTTAGGTGAGTCTCTCTTCCTCCCCAACTCCCTTTCCTCCCATGCTGAAAATTCTAGTCAACCTTGTGGATGAAAATATATGGGTTTCCTTAGGGATGCTGGGGAAGAGAAAAGGTAATTAAACACTGGATTTGAGCCTGGTGTATTAAGATTACAGTCACAGATTTTATCCACTGAGGGTTTTTATGAAGTCAGACTCTATCTTTCCCTTAGGCCATGTTTTTCCTCTTGTGGGAATCTTGGGGAGACTGAAATGGTTGAGCACAAATTGTTACTCCTTGCTGGAAATAACTCAAATTGCATATATGCTTTATCAACTACAAGTAAATTAGGTCACCTTCCTATACATGAAGAAAACACTTATCTTCATCAGTAGCTTATAGAAGAAGACAATCACAACTGACCTTATCTGTGAAAATCCTTTAGGATATAGAAAAGACATGCCAACGGTAGCTGAAAGATGTTTACTTGAAGTCAAAATTTCTTTCCCAAATGTGGGCCTCTTCCTGCTAAGTCAGGATTTGGAGTTTGGGAAAATAGAGAGCTAATATCCTGCTTCTCAAACCATGCCCAGAGATGGTCACTTGAATCAAGTACATCACTATTAAAGTGATGGCAGTCCTACCTTTTGGTTCATTATTCTTTTGGGAGATAGTGAATTTGAAAAACATCACACTGAACTTCTTTTTAATGATCAAAAATGAAGAAGATAAATTTAGATAAATATCAAGCATTAGTCAGTGAAAAGAAGATAGAGCAGTACCGAATAAAAGCGATATGATTTGCATTGAAAACACAGTTCAGCTCAACTCAACAAATACAGTGAATGTATATTACATTCCAGGTACTGGTGCTACAAAAATGAATAAAACATTGTTTCTGTTTTCAGTTAATCCCAGTTAAGGGGCTGAGGGAACTGATATAAACAAATAAAATATGCAGAAACAAGAGGTTGAATGTAGTAGCAGATAATGGATGTAGACATTGAAGCTAGATAGGCTTTGATTATTTACAGTCCCAGGTCTTGCTTTAATTTTGTGACTTTAAATAAACTCTTTTACTTTTCCTAAAAAATCTTTGTTTTATCATCTCTGGAGCAAAATAGGCATTCAATAAATGGGAACTAATAATTAGAACTATGTATTGGTACAGAGGTAATATAGCAGAGAGAATGATTTTGAGGGTCTGACCACGAATGGCTTCAACGTGGAGACTGCACTCCAAAATGTTTTGATACATGAATAGGAATTTTCCAGGTAGATAATATTTGTCAGTGGACTTGAGATAGAGGAGATAATACTTCCAAAAGCATATGAGGTGGGAACTGCAGAATAAGTTTAATATCAATATTAAACTTAATTTTATCAGTTAAATGAATGCTGTTGCATTCACTATTTATAGAAAGCAACTAGAGATGGAACCAGAGAGGAGACAGAGGCCAGTTCTTCCTCACAGCCTGGGCTCTGATAAGAAGTTTGATGACTTGATCCTTTAGGTCAGAGATTGAAGATGTGCTTTTCTGTAATTTTTTTTTTCCTGTTTCAGTTTTGTATTTTTTGATTATGTCACTCAACATTTAAATATAGAGATATTTCACTAAAAACCTCAGCTTTTTTCTGACTTATCTTGGAAATTTACCACGAGGACTCTGCATTTGCTCATTACAACAGCTGGTTGTAGCTGAGCGGAGGCTGCCCCCCTCAAGGGGGCATATTCAGTCTTAATGAGAAATGAGGAAACTTGGAGATTTTAAGTAGCTTGGTCATGTGGCAGGATATGTCATAGAACTGTCCTTGTTCTGCAGTTGAGGTAGAGGAGACTAGCACTTGAGAAGGTGTGACTGAACATCACACCTTCCAGGGGTAGGTTAATGGAAGAACTTATAATGCTATTCAGCTTGGTAGGAAGATGTTTCTTTTTTTTTTAAAGCAAAATGAGGATAAACATTACTCTAGGAGAGGGGATATGAATGCCCTATATAGACTTGGTGACTATTATGGACTAGAGAATAACCCTTGTAGGAGAAGATCTCTGATTTTTTTTAAGAGATACCTCTTAAGAAAAACAAAACAAAAATAAAATTAAGGTGCAATGTAAAATAGTCGCTCCCAAAGTCCTCTCTCACCTCTTCTCCTCAAAACTGGAAACTCCCCTTCTCCCCTTAACCAGCAGTAGAAATGAATAGAGAGAGAATGTCTAGGACTGATGCACAACTCACAACCAGCAACCCTCATCATACAACTTGGAGACCATAAAGATTTCCAAGACCTAAAAAGAGGCCAGAAGCCTGATAACTGTTGGGTAAAAGTCCACTATCTAAGAAGGGAGGGGGAAGTAGTAAAAACTCCAAGCACAGGGGAGTCAAGAAGAGGACAGCACAATGAAGAAGGAGGAAGGGGTCCATGAGGAGTCACTCTGCCATTGGAGGGAACATCCACATGGAGACATGCTGAAGGTCTAGGAAGGGACCTTCAAGGATGGTAATTCAATAAACTAGGGATACAAAGCTATCCCATGTCCACCCTGGCCCCACCTTCCCACTCGACACAATTTGCATTTTTATCCTCTGAAACTTAAGTAAAGACCTGTCTAGATCCTTGCTGTGCCATGTATTTAGGTTCACCGGTAACAAGGTATTGAAAATACTATCCTCCTCTGTTGCCCTCCCCTCTCCACCCCTCCCCCTCCCCTACCATCCGGGAATGGCAGGCATCTACAACTTTCCTATGAGAAATTGGGCAGCAAAAGGAAGCCCTTGTGGATGTCATTCAACTAGAGAAGGAGGCAGAGTGCTTCCCTGACCATCTTTCCTTCTCCCCAGAGGAGCACTATGCACTATTTGCACTGTGGGCTGAAGATTAAGTGCCCAGGTTATAGATAGATAGATAGATAATCACTGGCTGCAGAGTACAGAGTTAATTGGGATATGCATGTATAAGATTAGGGATGGAGGTGGGGAGCATCAGTTAAAAGATTTTTGAAGTAGTTTTGATGAAGGACCTTAAGGCAAGTTGAAGGCCAAGCATAAGCTAGCAAACCGCTCCCCCTCTCTCCCCACCCAGGTAGAAAATGTGTGATATTCCTCAGGCACTCCTGGCTGCCAAAGAACAAAGGAAAGGTAAGAAAACAAATGGTTCATTGATAGAGATCACAGTCGTGCAGGACATGAGTCTCCATCAGTTTACAAATATCTTAGTAAATTATAAGAAAAAGGCAATGTTATCAATAGCCTAATCTCCAGAAACTTATTAGGGGCCCCAGAAAACTGAGTCTATATCACATTTCCCTCCATAGTGATGTGGAGAACAAAGGCAAAAAGGAAATGGCAGGTAAAGTTAAATTTCCTTATAACCTGCCCACTGACAAATACAGGGTATGACATTTCTCCAGGAACTCCCTACTGTCATAATGTTAATGCCTTACTAGAGGGAAAACAACCTTAGTTTGACAATAGCAAGGCCTCAGGTATCTTAGGAATCCTCTTTAGCATATAAAAGTCCTTCTGGAGGCCTCCCTTTTGACTTTATCTCCCCCAAATCCACAGTATATAACCTATCATTCTTCACAATCCCAGTGCAGCCCTTTCTGCCCACGGGTCCTTTCTTCGTGCTTTAATAAAATCACTGTTTTGCACCAAAGATGTCTTCAAGAATTCTTTCTTGGCCATCAGCTCCAAACCCCCTCACCACTCCAAAACCTCATTGATTTGAAGAAAGAGGAGGGCCTGAACTAAAGCTTGAGCGAATGGATAGAGAGGAGATGGCTTTATTATATTTCATGTCTTTAGGGTTTTCATATTCTTCTTGCCTCACCTGGACTGGATTGCCTTCACTCCTGTAACCATTCAAACTCAATAGTACCTTCATAGTGAAGACTTCCGTAAGATTCAAATATTTATTCTTTTCTGTATACTTGTTTCTTATAAATAACTTAATTTTAACAAGGAGGTATTTGAAACCCTGACTGCTTACCAGAATTTAAGTATTTAAGTTTCTTTTTTTTAAAGTCTTTCTTTCTTTCCTTCTTTCTTTCTTTTTCTTTCTTTCTTTCTTTCTTCTTTTCTTTCTTTCTTTCGAGAGTGAGCTAGGGAGGGAAGAAACAGAGGGAGAGAGAATCCCAAGCAGGCTCTACATCATTAGTATGGAGCCCCATGTGGGGCTCGAACTCATGAGCAAACCGTGAGATCATAACCTGAGCTGAAACGTTAGAGTTGGGTGTTTAACCAACTGAGCCACTCAGCCTCCCCTGAATTCAAGTTTCTTAAATCTAGGGCACAGCATCTTGGAGAACTGTTATCACCCACATCAATGTGACATAGTTATTAGGACTAAGAACAGAGACCATTTGTGTCAACATGAGTTAGTATTTTGTTCCAAGAAACATTTGGCCAAAAAAGATAAGACTGTAAACTAATAAATAGTTTCACTATTTATGTCAGGTAAATCCTGCAAATCAGTTTATCTGAGACAACAGTCTGCTCATCCAGGCAAACAACTCACTTATCAAATAGCAGGACCCTAATCTTGCTATGATAACCAATTGTAAACCCTTATGTAATGACCACTGCTCAGTCTCAATAGGTTTTTGCAAGACCCTTTCAAGGGTCTTTGAAAGACCCTTCCTAAACCACTTCTGCCTAGATCCCCAACCTCTATGAAAATTCTCTCCTCTGTGACATTGCTAAGACTCTGTCAAGGTGTTCTCCCTTACAATAGAATGGGACGTTGTCTGGTGGTGACATTTTGGGGTATTAAATGTCTTTCAGTCTTAATCCTGCCTAGACTAGCACACAGTGATGCTTAATATTTGTAGAAAGAGGCATTTAAAGAAAATCAACATGACACAGTGCTTTCATTGAATGGGGACAGATGAATAAAGAGTCAGGGATGCTTCCAAAGTACTAAGTGTTAACTTGTGCCATCACTTAAGATGGCAAAAACATAAGAGCCGATTTTCAGTGAGAAGATAGTAATTTAAATTCTAGACATATTGAGTTTGAGATTTCTGTGATGTGAAAATAGAGATGTCCAATTCCATGCTTGATGATGGAAGGACCCAGCTATAAGATTTGTCAGGGAGGTTGAGCACTTGTTTTCTTAATCAGTGGTTTTCAGACTATGGTCTTTAGACATGCAGCATCAGCATCACCTGGGAAGTTATTTGGAAATGCAAATTTTTGGGCCTCATTACAAACCCACTGGATTGAAAACTCTCTGGGTGGGGTTCAGCTATTTGTGTTTTAATGAGCTTTCCAGGTGATCTGATGCACCAAAAAGTTTGAGAACTATCGCCTTAGAGATTAGTCATGACTATCAAGGTCCAAGACAAAATATTACCCAAACTTGTGGTAATATACCTGCTAAGGCATGCTTATCCTGTGTTCTTTGCAGGGGCAGGTCCTCTGTAACATGGTGGCCTGAGAGGCTGTATAGCAAAGCAGTTAAACCTTGTACTTGTAGTATTTGAAGCTGGCTATACCATTTTCTACCTGTGTATCTGAAGGAGTCAATTGCTCGGCCTTTGTAAACCTAGTTTCCTCATTTGCAAAATGGGAATACTAAAAGTAACTACCTCATTGAGTTCTTGCGATGATTAAGTGAATTAATATATGTAAAGTGCTTATATCTGTAATTAGTTTGCTGCTTTAAAATTTTTCATCTCTTTACAGTCACTGCCCTTTTGTTTGCCTAGCTAAATATTTCCTGTATTTACAAGTCTACCTGTCTATGTTCCTACTGGTTAGCTGTAACATTAGTTATCTTACGTTGCCTGGCCCACAGGAGGTATTCAATAAATATATTAATTGAGTGAATGAACACTCCTGGCCTCATTTCCTTATTTCTTCTCTGAGTTTTATAACTTTTGTTTCAGTACCTCTTGTTTTGGCAATAAATTATACATTGTTATATTTATGCCTTGTTTCCTACTTGTATTATAAGTTCCTAGAAGGGGAGTGTTATGCCATACTTATCCACCTACACAGCACCTGGTACGGTGTTGACAGTATAAATGGAATTCAATATCAATCTGTGAAAAACAAAAAAACTTAATGTTTTTTCATCTGAAATCCGTTTACCCTGCTAAATTTTTGCCATTTCTTATCCCCACCCCTGCAATGACAACAATCTCAAAATCCTAAATCTTGACTGCCACTTTCTCTCAAGAGTCACAAGATGAAAAGCACAGGGTTTCTTTTATTATTTCTGGTGTCATTCAGTAAGATGGCTTTTATTATTTTGAGCCTTCTTGTCAGCCTCATAAATTCAGCTTAATATTTTTAAAATTATTTCTTGAGTCAAAGTAGGGTATTGTTAATGACCTGTTACTTTTAACCAGAATAATGGTGTGCTATCTCTATCTCTCTAGAAATACACCTTTAAGGATAAGATTTATGCTACTTATCCTTTATGCAGCCTTATTTTTACCAGCAGTTTCCTTCAGCTTTTCTTTAGCCTTTCCATAAGCTCACTGCTTTATGTAGTGCTGAAATTCCGCTAGCACAGAGGGTTGAAAATATCTCTTATGTAGTTAAGCTCCTTTAAGTATATAGAAAATTAGTGTAATGTATGTATTGAAAAAAGGCAAACTTTGGAGCCAGATAGATCTGAGATAAACATTTTAGCTCTGTTATAATTTTTTTGTATGGCCTTCAGTAAGATACTCAACATGTCTGTGTCTATTAACTCATGTATAAGTAGGGGTGTATATATTCACCTTATGGTGTTATGTAAGGCAATTCAGTAAGACAAGTTATGTATTGTACCTAGCACATGGAAGATTTCAATAAATGGTGGATATTATTACAAAACAAAAGGAGAGAGCAAAACACTGTAAATCTCTGAAACAGAGCCCAGTCTAGAGTCTGCATGGTGTCATTTTCTATAAAATATGATCTCTGGTATTGTGAAAATTATTTCTATTCTAAAATTCTATTTAAATTCTGTCCAAGAATGGCCCCATCAAATCTCAAATCACTTTACTTTTGATAATCTTCAAATAAGATCTTCTAATTAGTTATATAGCTGAAGGGTCTTCCCATACAGTGGGAACCTGTTATACTTCTACCCGAGAAACTCCATTCACTGGTCACCTGTGATTCAGTGACTGGGGAATTTTCCTAACCCTTAGGCAAAGGCTGCTACAGGTAACTGGTTATTCACTAAACTCATCTCAGTACCTCCTCTGGCAAACTTTGAGTGTCCTTCCTCTAGGGTCTGTCAGGGTCTCTCTGCAAGGGTTTTTTGAATTTTTTCATAGAGCTCTAGTAGGATCAGTAAGAAACTGGAAATCCAGTGATGACTTTTTTTCTAATTCAGAAGGACATGTGTATTCAGGGGGAAAACAAAAGCTTTTCTAGGTAGGCAAGATCTAGGTAGTCCTGGATGGCTGAAGGACTTCTGAAGGGTTATTTGGAGATAAGAATATAGTGAAATATAAATATAGTGAAATGTTATGTGGTTTGTAAGGAGATATATATATATATATATATATATATATATATATATCTCCTGCAAGTTACCTGAAATAAAACTGCTGATTAATATTCTGAATCCAGCTGTACCACTGACTCACACATGAGATTGCTGCTACCATTTCTGTCCTCCTCCATCATCTCCTGCAGGGCCCAGAGCCCCCTGGGGAACAGCCAAGGGGGAGATGGCATTCTTGGATAACTTGTGGTTCAGAAGTGGAGGCAGAGAAGAGCTAGGGCCAGTTTACAGCAGTCACTTCAGAAAGACTCCTATCCAGCCAAAGGGCAAACTTGGCTCTAGACCTTCTTCACATTTCTTCCTCATATTGCCAAATGGGGTTCACTTACACTAATAGGCTTTCTCTATTTTAAAGGGCAAACTCTCCCAAATTACTGTCTTGTTGTCTACATTATGAAAATCACAAATGCAGGATAGATTGAATAGAAGAGTAAACCATCTATATCTATAAATTATGGTTAAGTTGATGGAATTATAGCTCCACATACTTTGTGCTGTAATTACTGTTCTCTATTCTTCTCCTCAGGAGAAAAGTAAAGGAGTGGTTTTTATTCTTGTGCAAACACGGTTCCCAATCCTTTCACTTAGGACTATAAAAAAATATGTGTGGAGTCAGAATAGTCAGAACGTTCAATTCAAAACTATTCAAATTTGTGTTTGATTTATGAAGCTCCTTCTGGTATGTGTGCTTCCTAGTCATTTCAGGGCTCTTTCCCTGTCATGGTGTCCATCTTTTGTTTCATCAACTCTTTTAATATCTTGCAAAATTAGCCTACATTTACTTCTACTTCCTGTTTTCCACTGACTTTTCGAATTTTTGTAATACAAATTTTGCTCCCACCATTTTACTAGTAGACTTCTCAAAGCAATAATGTCTCCTCCTATTAGTACAATTTGAAGGTCTCTGTTCTCACTCATTCAATTTTACTGCAGAATCGAATCATCTTCTTCTTTCATATCTTTGATTCAGTGGGTTTTCTCCTATCTCTTAGAATACCTCATGTACTCATTTCTCTTCTAATGACCATATTCAAAACTAAGAATTCCTTTAAGATTTTTCACAGCTTAAACCAGTGATTTCCAGCTTTGGCTGTACATTAGAATCACCTGGGAAAGTTTTAAATACTAATGATGGGTCCCACTCCCAGAGATTCTGATTTTAATTGTTCTGGAGTATAGCTTGAGTACTGGGAGTTTTTATTAATAGCTCCCCAGGTAATTCTAACATTCCACTAAGATTGAGAACTGACTTAAACTATAACTCAGATTTTAGGGGGGATACTATTATTTTCTTGGATGTTCAAAAAAATTGTCCCAAGCACCCATCCCATGGGAAGGCCCAGATTCTTTTTTAAGCTAATTGTGAATTCTGAGGGCTAATTTTGTCACGGTCTCTTCTAGTTCCAAGTTCCTAACCTTCTGAACATTTGGCATCATTTGCATCTCACCTGCTAAAGCACTTGGTCCTCTTACCTCGGCTCCATATAAGTCACAGTGTAGAACTTGATCCCTTTCCTTGCTATTTCCTTGAGCCACACACTGAAGACAGGTTTATGATGTCCAGTTTTACTGAAGATTTGGGTCAATAGAAGGGTTTTGGGTCAATGTACTTTTTTTTTTTTTTGATGTTTGTCTGTTACTTTATTTATTTATTTATTTTTTAAGTTTATTTGTTTTGAGAGAGCCAGAGACAGCATGGGAGTGGAGGAGCAGACAAAGGGAGAGAGAGAATCACAAGCAGACTTTGCACTGTCAGCCCAGAACCCAAATGCAGGGCTCGAACTCATGAAACATGACATCATGACCTCAGCCAAAATCAATAGTTAGACATTTAACTGACTGAGCCACCCAGGCACCCCATAAATGTTTGTTTATTTTTGAGAAGAAGAGTGGGGCAGAGGATACAAAGTGGGCTCTGCACTGACAGCAGCAAATCTGGTGTGGGGCTTTGAACTCAAGAACCGCAAGATCATGACCTGAGTGGAAGTCAGATGCTCAACCGACTGAGCCAACAGTTGCCCCAATGTAAAGGTTTTATATTAAAACAAGTTGATGAGGGCAATGTCTACACAGAATCCAACTTCTGGCCACACACCTGAGCCTGCTCTTGCCTTGAAACCCTTCTCACACCTTAATTATTCTCATATTATTCTAAGTAATTTAGATTTCCATCCCTTTGGCACCTCTTAGCAGCAGTCTTTTCTTACCACTGCCTTAAAATGGAATAGAATAGTATGTAGATTAATTTTATCCTCTGGTATAAATTATATCTCCTCATGCCTTTTTCCTTACCAATACTGTCCTTAGAAGACAGAAGTCCCTACATTCAATTCTGGTTTTAAACAACATGTTTTTCACCCTACACAATGTCTTCAGTCATCAGCTACCGTGATAGGCAGAATCCAAAAATGTACCCTCAAGATTACCATCCACTGGTTATTCAATCAAACACTTATCTAGGTACCACTGTGAAGGACTTTTCCAGATGTAATTAGTGTTATGGACCCTAAAATAGGAAGATTATACTGGATTATCCAAGGGGGCCCAATCTAATCACATGAGCTCTGAAAAGCAGAGGTCAATAGAAAGACCTACCAAAGACCCAAGGATATGAAGGATCTTGATGTGTGATGAAGATATTTCAATCAATGACATCCTGTACTTCTAGCCTAAGTTATATAGTAAATGTATGATTTGCTCACTCCCTATGGCCCAAATATATAGCAACAATAGAATATAAAATGAAGGAGGGAAAGAGCCCATTTGAAAAACAAAATAGTTATCTCTATGAACCAAGAAAGTAATAGAAGTGAACACGGCTGAATCTCCAGCTCATTGCTCTATGCGTTATTTATGCCTGAGATTTGCCTGAGCTCTCCCAGGATAAAGGGTGGGGGAAGGGAAGTCAGAAGTCAGAGGTGGGGGTAGGACTGCCTCCTTTATAAGAGGAAGGTTAAAAATAAAAATAAAAAAAGACACACTCTCCCTGACCTTAATTTGCGCTTTGAGAAAGTTCTGGGATTGGTGAGGCAGAAGGTAACAGAAACAACCACGGAACAAGTAACTGAGCCCCGATATCCTTTGTTCTGTGACCAAATCTACAAAACCTATAATATCTCCATAAATAAGACCCCAAATCACTATGATAAGACTCTGGTCTGGGGTTTTGGAGGGCTGCATGAAGCAACTATGAAATCAGTAGATTGACAGGGATATGGTGGGGAAGAGGCATTGAAAAATGAAAAGATCAAAAGCCTCATACAAAGTATTTGTAATCTGTCCACCCCCCCTCCAAATAGTCATGAAGAAATCTAATTCCAGAGCAGACAGACAACAAAATCGATGGTCAAAACAGGAATTTACTCCAATGAAAAAGACTTAAAATAAGTGTGCTTATGATGTTTCAAAGAGATTAATGAGGTGTGATTTCCATTTTATTTTATTTATTTTTATTTTTTAATGTTTACTTTTGAGAGAGGGAGAGAAAGTGCATGTGGGGGAGGAGCAGAGAGAGAGGGAGGATATGCCCTAACAGCGCAGGGCCCAATGCAGGGCTTGAACTTAGGAACCTTGAGATCATGCCCTGAGCGAAAATCAACAGTCAGACCCTTAACCAACTGAGCCATCCAGGTGCTCCTGTGGTTTCTGTTTTAAAAAGGCAAAAATTATTAACACCAGACAAAAACAAAATAAAATATGTGGATATGAAACAAAATTGATTATAAATTTTAGAAATTGAAATATAGTCATTGAAATAGAAAAAATAATAATTTCAGTTATATATTACCATGTTAGAAACCGTGCCAAAACTTAGTGGTTTAAATCAACAACCTTCTCATCATTCTGGGTCAGCACCTTGGGGAGTATTTAATTAGCAGCATTGGCAGGGGTGACTTGGCTATAGTCAGCTGGGCTGGAAGGCTCCAGAAGTCTTCATTCACAAGCCTCAGGGGTTTACCATGTGGCTCTTTTCTTTCCACATGGTGTCTTATCATTCATTATTGTGGGCCATGCTTCATTAAAGTATAGTGGCTATTTTCTTGAGAGAGCATAAAAGCAGAAATGGCTGGCCCTTTAAAGAATTGGAACCGGCAAAGTGTCACTTCTGCTACTGTTTATTAGCCAAACAAGTCATACGACTGACCCAGATTCATGGGGAAGGGACACAGACTCAGTCTCTTCCTTTCAAGAGTAGCAACGTCTCACTGTAAAAAGCACATGGGATGGGAGATAGTGTGTGGTCATCTCTGGAAACAAATCTACCACAATAGTAGACAGAATAAATTTTATAGAAAAACATGGGGCACCTGGGTGGCTGAGTTTGTTAAGCATCCAACTCTTGGTTTCAACTCAGGTCATGATCTCAGAGTCTGTAAGTTCAAGCCCCCACGTTGGGCTCTGTCTGTGCTGAAAGTGGAGAGCCTGCTTGGGATTCTCTCTCCCTCTCTCTCTGCCCCTCCCCTGCTTGCACATGCATGCACACACTTTCAAAATAAATAAACTTAAAAAAAAAGAAAAGAATAACAGTGAATTGGAAGATGGTATTGGGGAACTAACCAGAAAACAGCATGAGGAAAAGATACAAACAAAATTAAAGGGCTGTTAGGAAATAGATTGATAGGTAGAATTGGGTGAAGGACAAAGATGCAGTCTTTAGTGTATGGCTGCTGAAGATTTTTCTAAAACTGAAGAAATAATGAGTCCTAAGATCAAAGTAACTTTGGATAACATGTAACACAATGATCTATACCTAGAAATACTCTAATAAAATAGCAAATGTCAAAGTAAAAAAAAATTATTTAAAGCTATTGGAGAGTTACTCTACAATGGAATGGGAATGAAATTTAGACCAGTACATACCAGAAGGAAATGCAATATTGTCAATGTATAGAGAATATAATCTTTAATCTAGAACTTGTATCTAAGCTATAAATCAACATCTTTGGCAAATATGACATCTTCAGTCATAGTAAGCCCTAGAGAGTTTATAATCTACAGATTCCAGTTAACTTTTCAAGACAAATCAATCAACTGAAAGATAGGGATACAATAAACAATGTCAAACACAGAAATTAATAACGTAAAGTTAAAAAAGACAACACAACAGTTTTGTTTTGAAAGGTATTGATCCTAAAATTTTAAACAAAATAATAAGATGAGGGTGTTTGATGTAAAAAACTGCCAAGATTCTTGTTATTGTCAGGAGGAGTATAAAAATTGTGGAATAATTATAGGCTATTTAAGAACAATTATAACTAATTACTTGTGTTCAAATTTAAGATTGAGACATAAGATTAAAAACTAGCAGAAGTTTGTGTTGAAAATATAGAATACTTTATCAAATCATCCAAAGACAAAGTATTGAAAAGAACAGAAAGGTAACAGAGAATATAAAATTAAAATGTCAGAAATAAGTCCAAATATGTCTGAAATCACAAATATATATATGGATTAAACTCCTCTATTAAAGAAAGATGGTCAGATTAGTTTTTTAATCATTGAGTTATATGCTACTTTACAAATAGAAAGCTATATAGCACTATGGAAAATATAGTTTAAAACAAAAAGCATGAATAGAAATAGTGACACTATAAAATAATACGATGAATAGCCCATCAAGAAGACCTAATAATCATAATTGTTTTTTTTTCATTCACAACATAGTCTCAATATATATAAAACCCAAGTTGACAGAATTAGAAAGACAGTTGGATAGGTCCAAAATTATAGTAAGAGATTCAAAGGTATTGTATCATAAGTGAGTTACTTCTGCTTTAACAGACCAAAAATTAATAATGAGGTATAGCAGAACTTTTGGGTGCTCCATGGGCCACAGGTGTACTAAGATATTGTCTTTCTCACCCTTGTGATTGCTGGTTGGGCCTGAGGTACCTGAGACATCCCTCCACCCTCGGCAGTTGTAAGATGCCTAAAACATTTATAAAATGAATCATGTACCAGCTCAAAATTGTGACCAAAGACTAAACACACATACATGCACACACACACAACATCAAAAAAAAAACCTCATAATACCTAGCACAGGGAATAGGGCCAGAAATTATTGTATTCACACACAGATTCAAGCTGCTTAAACTGGTGTAAGCTCTATGCACTATATTTTGGTAATGCTTTTAAAAATCCCAATGTTGGGGCACCTGGATGGCTCAGTTGGTTACACATTGAACTCATGGTTTCAGGTCAGGTCATGATCTCATGGTTTGTGAGTTCAAGCCCTGGGCTGGACTCTGTTCTGACAATGCAGAGCCTGCTTGGGATTCTCTCTCTCTCTCTCTCTCTCTCTCTCTCTCTCTCTCTTTCTCTCTCCTTCTCTCTGCCCCTCCCCTGCACATGCTCTCTCTCAACATAAATCAACAAACTTAAAAAAAAATCCCAATGTTTATAGCAGCACTATCAACAATAGCCAAATTATGGAGAGACCCCAAATGTCCATTGACTGAAGAATGGATAAAGAAGATGTGGTATATAATACAATGTAATATTACTTAGCAATAAAAAAGAATGAAATCTCAGGGCACCTGGGTGGCTCAGTTGGTTGAGCATGTGACTTTGGGTCAGGTCATAATCTCATGGTTTGTGGGTTCGAGCCCTGTATCAGGCTCGCTGCTCTCAGTGCAAAGCCTGTTTGAGATTCTCTCTTTCTGCCTCTCACTCTCACACACACACTCGCTTACTCTCTCTCAAAAATAAAATAAACATTTAAAAGAAAAAGAATGAAATCTTGTCATTTGCAACAACATGGATGGAACTAGAATGTATTATGCTAAGTGAAATAGAGAAAGATATCATATGTGGAATTTAGAAACAAAGCAGATGAACATAAGGGAAAGGAAAGAAAAGTAAGATAGAAAGAGATAGGGAGGCTCCATAAGAGACTCTTAAATACAGACAACAAATTGAGGGTTGCTGGAGGGGTTTTAGATGGGGGGATGGGCATTAAGGACAATACTTGTTGGGATGAGCAGTGGGTGTTATATGTAAGTGATGAATCACTAAATTCTACTCCTGAAACCATTATTACACTATATGTTAACTAACTTGGATTAAAAAAAAAGAAATGATTTAAAAAAAAATCCTTGGGGACACCTGGGTGGTTAAGTTGATTAAGGGTCTGACTTTTGATTTCTGGTCACATCATGATCTCACAGTTTGTGGGTTCAAACCCCGCATCAGCCCCCGTACTGACAGCATGGAGCCTGCTTGGGATTCTCCCTCTCTGCCCCTCCCTGGCTTGCAATCTCTCTTTCAAGAATAAATAAATAAACTTTAAAAATCCTTGGAGTTTTACATATATTTTGATTCAGCAATAACAGTTATAGAAAGTTTCGTAAAGAATATAGTTGCAAATGGGCAAGTATACATGCTTAAGGACATTCATCATGGTGTTATATGTAACATGGAATAATCTAAAATAACCTGAATGTCCAAATGTATGGAATTTGTTGAAATATACATGCAATAATATGATAGATAATATGTGGTATTGAAAGAGACATAGAATTTAACCAGAAATGGGATTTGTAGCACAGCTTCCCTAACCTGAACCTGTGGAGACATTGCTAAATAGACTGAAGCATTTCTTCTCACTTAGAACATGGTATCATAATCCTTTTAACATCAAGCTGTAAGCAGCTATAATCAAGATCAGAAATAAAAGGAACATGAAACTTATGAACCATACCTATGATTAAAGGAATAGCTAATGCCATAGAAAAATGTTCATTATGTATTGTCAAGGGAAAAAGTAGATTACCAAGGAGTATACACTGATGATCACATCTTCTTCAAAGAGTATTCATGTTTCCATATACATAGATAAAAATGTTGAATTTTAGAAGTAATTATTTTTAGGTGATAGGATCGCATGTGATTTTTGTTGCCATTTATTTTCCAGATTGAGGATGTATTACTTTTGAAGAAAAAAACATAAAAAAGATTTTTACTCATTCTTTAAGCCCTAGCATCTAAAAGTCCTTTCTCATATTGAGTCAGTTTCTCCCTCGGCTCCCTTAAGTATCTGAGCCCCTTTCATTGTACTTATCAGAGTTTTGACCTTTGTTAAAGTAATCTGTGTGTGTGCATCTTTCTCCTCATCTAGATTAGAGACGCTGGAATGTAGGGACTCTTATTATGCAACACAAGTGGATTGTTTTTTGTTTTGTTTTGTTTTGTTTTGTTTGAGAGAGAGAGGGCACGAGTGAGGAGCAGAGAAAGAGAGAGAGAGAGAGAGAGAGAGAGAGAGAGAGAGAGAGAGAGAGAGAGAGA
>NW_026057577.1:78057410-78123080 GCF_023721935.1 Panthera uncia | reverse complement strand
AGAGAGAGAGAGAGAGAGAGAGAGAGAGAGAGAGAGAGAGAGAGAGAAAGAAGTGGGGCTCACTTGAAACAGTGCTTGAGCTCACCTCATGCAGGGCTCGAGTTCAGGAACCATGAGATCATGACCTGAGCTGGTCAGACATTTAACAATTGAGCCACCCAGGTGCCCTGTATTGCGCTTAATAGGTGCTAGGACACATTTTGTTGAACTGAATTGACTGAGTCAGATAACATTAATTCCACACATTGTATGTTCAAATAGAGGCAGTAATTGAAAACTCTCATTTCAAGTTACTGTGGAACCTTGAGAGGAAAGAAACTGGCTTGCCAGGCTCAGAGAACTTCTTGAGTCCCCTTGCAGAACTTTCCCATACAACATTTTCATTTTGTGCAGGGAAAGGCAGATATTTTAGTTCTACTTTGTGGAACTTGGTAGGATGGATATTTAGGCAATACTTTTCCAGTTTTCTGTCTATAGCTGAGAAAGAGTTCACCTTCTTAGAGGTTCTTGAAGACAGTAAAGGAAGACTGTTTTCACCTCTGAACCCTGAAGGCTGTGATGTGTTATTGTTACAAAGGTTGAGCTGGAATAATTTCTCCACAGGATAGAATGTTCAGTGATCTGGGGGAAGCAGTTCTCTACTCTGATGCCTTTGTCTGTGTCTTCAGGACTAATCTGGTAGAAGGCACATGAAAAAGCAAGGAATCTAAACTCAGGACCAGAAGTAGAGTGGAAGAGAGAAGCTTCTGGGACCTAATTGATGGAATTCACAGAGAATTTGAGAAGCAACCTGGGCCTGAAAAAAAGGCATTAGAGCTGAAGAATAGGAATATCATTATTTCCAGGAGAATTAAACTAAATATTACCATCAGTTAATTTTTTCTTAAGTCTTCAACAACAGCAGCAAATCATAGTGCTGGAGCCCCTCTTCTTCATTGCTTTGCTTTTATATTGGTCATTACCAAATCTTTTCAAAGAAAAATTTCCTCCTTTTTAAATTTTAAAAAATGTTTTTAAATTTATTTTTTAGACAGAGAGAGGCAGAGTGTGAGCAGGGGAGGGGAAGAGAGAGAGCGAGACACAGAATCCGAAGCAGGCTCCAGGCTCTGATCTGTCAGCACAGAACCTGACATGGGGCTCGAACTCACAAACCGCGAGAACATGACCTGAGCCGAAGTTGAACGCTTAACCAACTGAGCCACCCAGTCATCCCAAAACTTCCTTCTTTTTAATGATCTTCAAAGAAGAAAAGTTACATAAGCTTTCTTGGTACACTATTCCAGAATTGAACAATGCATGCTTTAAGTAGAGGAAGACATTACATATGTAACTGACAGTAAAATTGAAGACTATGCCCTTTTGTTCTATGCTTAATAGATGTGAGACTAGGGATCCTGTTTCTTATTATTATAAAACTTCATATATATGACAACTGCTACTGGCACAAGAGTTATAATTATTAGGGAGACATCATTAGAAGATTCAGATGTGCCTCAAGTTTACTGCAGTCTTTCCAATTACTGTAGGTGGTTAAAGTGGTCATTTGGGTGGCAGAATTATTATGTCTATGTCCATATGAAAGTTTTTGTGGGTCATGGAGAATAGGATGAACCACATCCATGCAAATAGAGTAACAATATAGTTACAAATTTACCCACATTCTCTTCCCGATGGCAAATTATGTAGCCATTTTCCCTTCACAAATCTTTATTTTTTAATTTTTAGTCATAGAAACAGAACATGCTAAATAGAGCTGGTCAGGAATGCTAAAACCATCTAGACTAATCTAATAATTTTCCTGGTGAGAAAACTGAAGAAGTGGAGAGTTCTAGTGAGTAAATGAGCTAGTCTAGAACATAAGCCTCCTGACTTCCAGTCCTGGGCTTTTAATACCACATCATTACACTTTTTTCCTCTTTTGCTATACCAGGGATTTTCAACTGCAGACATGTGCACACCAGGGCCTAAGTTAGTGCTACTTCAAGTGTGGTTTGTGAACCTATGTTGATTCATGGCTGTTTGTTGCTGGGGCACAATGTGACAGGTAAAGAAGGTGAAAGTGAGCATTTAGAAACTTGTATAAGCAATTTGACAGAACAATTCATGTCTGTTGAATGTAATAATAAACAATTTGGACTTGTGTGTTTTTTCTTCATATAGAAAGGTTAAATTTAAGAAAATTTTGTTAAACTATATTTGACATATAATGTTATATTAGTTTCAGGTGTACAACAGTGATTCAATACTTCTATACATTACACTGTGTTCACCATACTAACTGTGGTTACCATCTGTCACCAAACAACATTATTACAATAATATTGACTATATTCCCATGCTATACTTTTCGTCCCTGTGACTTGTTTTATAACTGGAAGTTTGTACCTCTTAATCACCTTCCTCCATTCATCCTTTCTCTCACTCCCCTTGTCTCTGGCAACTACCAATCTCTGTATTTATGAGTATGTTTCTGTTTTTGTTTGTTTATTCATTCTGTTTTATAGATTCCACATATAAGAGAAATTACGTGGTATTTTGTCTTTCTCTGGCTAATTTTACACAACATAATACCCCCTAGGTACACCCATGTTGTTGTGAATGGCAAGATTTCATTCTATTTATGGCTGAATAATATTCCATGGTGTGTGTGTGTGTGTGTGTGTGTGTGTGTGTGTCACATCTCATGTATTTATTCATCTATTAATGAACACTTAGATTGCTTCCAGATCTTAGTTATGGTATATTAGCTGCAGTGAACATGGAGTTGCATGAATCTCTTTAAGTGTTTTATTTTCTTCAGAAAATACCCAGAGTAGAATTGTTGGATTATATGGTAGTTATATTTTTAATTTTTTGAGGACCCTCCATACTGTTTTCCATTGTAGCTGCACCAATTGCCATTCTGAGAAAAAATGAACAAGGGTTCACTTTTCTCCACATCCTGACCAACACTTGTTATTTCTTATCTCGCTTATAATAGATATCCTAACAGATGAGAGGTGATATGTCATTTCTCTGATAATTAGTGGTGTTGAGCATCTTTTCATATGTCTGTGGCTAGCAGAATGTCTTCTTTATAAAAATGTCTTTTCAGGTCTTCTGCCCATTTTTTAATTTTTATTTTAATAACCCAGTGCTCATCATGACAGTTGCACTCCTTAATCCCCATCACCTATTTCACCCATCTCCCTGCCCACCTCCCCTCTGGTAACCAGTTTGTTCTCTATAGTTAAGAGTCTGTTTCTTGGTTTGTCTCTCTCTTTTTTCCCCTTTACCCTTTGTTTTGTTTCATAAATTCCATATATGAATGAAATCATATGGTATTTGTATTTCTCTGGCTGACTTATTTTGCTTAGCATTGTACTCTCTAGTTCCATCCATGTTGTTGCAAATGGCACGATTTCATTCTTTCTTATGGATGTGTGATAATATTATATATATATATGTATATACACATATACATATATATTGTATTATGTTATATTATATATAATAATTATATAATATGTAATATAATAATTATAATATAATATTATATTATAATATTATATATGTATGTATAATATATATTATATATATATACACACGATATGCATGCTGCTATAACATAGGGGTGCACATATCTCTTTGATTTAGTATTTTTATGTTCTCAGTCGTGTGATTGCTGGGTCACAGAGGAGTTCTATTGTTAACTTTTTGAGGAATCTTCATACTCTTTTCCACAGTGGCTATACTAGTTTGTATTCCCACTGACAGTGCAGGAATGTTCATTTTTCCCCACATCATCACCAACGCCTGTTGTTTTTTGTGTTGTTGATTTAAGCCATTCTGACAGCTGTGAGTTGATATGTCATTTTATTTATTTATTTTATTTTTTATGTTCTATTTTATATTTGAGAGAGAGAGAGAGAGAGAGCAGGGGAGGGGCAGAGAGATGGAGGCAGAATCTGAAGCAGGTTCCAGGCTCCGAGCTGTCAGCACAGCTTGACAGCTTGGGTACAACACAGCTTGGGGCTTGAACTCATGAGCAGTGAGATCATCACCTGAGCCAAAGTCAGATGCTTAACTGACTGAGCCACTCAGGTGCCCCTCATTGTAGTTTTGATTTACACTTCTGTGATGGTAAATGATGATGAACACCTTTTCATGTGTCTGTTGATTGTATATCTTCTTTGGTGAAATGTCTGTTCATGTCTTCTGCCCATTTTTAAATTGGATGGTTTGTTTTTTGGGTGTGGAGCTGTATAAGTTCTTTACATATTTTGGATACTAACTCTGTATGGGATATGCCATTTATAAATATCTTTCTCCATTTAATAGTTTTAGTTTTGTTGATTGTTTCTTTCCCTGTGCAAAAGCTTTTATTTTGATGTGGTCCCAATAGTTTTTTCTTTTTTTGTTTTTGCTTTTGTTTCTCTTGCCTCAGGAGACCTAACTAGGAAAAAGTTGCTATGGCTGCTGTCAGAAAAATCACTGCCGGTGCTCTTTCCTAGGATTTTTATGATTTCAAGTCTTGGATTTTGGTGTTTAATGCGTTTTGAATTTATTTTGTGTATGGTGAAAGAAAGTCCAGTTTGATGCTTTTACATGTTGTTGTCCAGTTTTCCCAACACCATTTGTTGAAGAGACTGTCCTTTTCCCATTGCATATTCTTTCCTGCTTTGTTGAAAATTAATTGACAATATAATTGTGGGTTTATTTCTGGGTTTTCTATTCTGTTCCATTGATCTATGTGTATATTTTTGTGCCAATTCCATACTGTTTTGGTCATTACAGCTTTGTAATATAACTTCAAGTCCAGAATTGGATGCCTCCAGCTTTGCTTTGCTTTTTCAAGTTTGCTTTGGCTATTTAGGGTCTTTTGTTGTTCCATACAAATTTTAGGATTGTTGTTCTGTGAAAAATGCTGTTGGTGTTTTGGTAGGGATTGCATTAAATGTGTAGCTTGCTTTGGGTAGTATAGACATTTTAGCAATATTTGTTCTTCTAATCCATGAACATGGAATGTCTCTCCATTTCTTTGTGTCATCTTCAATTTCTTTCATCACTGGTTTATAGTTTTCAGAGTATAGGTCTTTCACCCTTTTGGTTAAGTTTATTTGTAGTTATTATTTTTAGTGCAATTGCAAATGGGAGTGTTTCTTAATTTTCCTTTCTGCTGCTTCATTATTGGGTGAATTCAAATGCAACAGATTACTGTAGACTGAATTTGTATCCTGCAACTTTACTGAATTCATTGACCAGTTCTAGCAGTTCTATGGTGGAGTCATTCAAATTTTCTATGTTTAGTATTATGTCATCAGCAAATAGTGAAATTCTACTTCTTCTTTACTGATTTTAATGGCTTTTATTTCTTTTTGTTGTCTGATTGCTATGCTATTCAGTACTATGCTGAATAAAAGTGGTGAAAGTGGACGTCCTTGTCTTGTTCCAGACCTTAGGGATAAGGTTCTGTTATTACCCATTAAGGATGATATTTGTTCTGGGTTTTTCATATATGGCCTTTATTATGTTGAGGTATTTTCCCTCTTACCTCACTTTGTTGAAGATTTTTATCAGAAATTCATGTTGTGGGGCACCTGACTGGCTCAGTCAGCAGAGCATCTGACTCTTAATCTTGGGGTCATGAGTTCAAGTCCCATGTTGGGCGTGGAGCCTACTTTGATAATAAAGAAATGCATGTTGTGCTTTGTCAAGTGTTTTTTTTTCTGTGTTTATTGAAATTATCATATGGTTCTTATCCTTTCTCTTATTAATGTAATGTATCACATTGATTGATTTAATATTGAACCACCCTTGCAACCCAGGAATAAATCTCACTTGCTTGTGATGAATGTTTTTTTAATGTACTGTTGGATTTGGCTTGCTGGTATTTTGTTGAGGATTTTTGCATCCATGTTCATCATGGATATTGGCCTGTAGTTCTCTTTTTTAGTGGTGTCTTTATCTGGTTTTGGTATCAGGGTAATTCTGAACTCATAGAATGAATTTGGAAGTCTTCCTTCCATTTCTACTTTTTGGAAAAGTTTGAGAACAATAAGTATTAACTCTACTTTAAATGTTTGGTAGAATTTGCTTGTGAAGCAATGTGGTCTTGGACTTTTCTTTGTTGTGAGTTTTTTGATTACTGATTTAATTACTTTGCTGGTTTTCAGTCTGTACAAATTTTCTATTTCTTCCTGTCTCACTTTTAGTAGGTTTATGTTTCTAGGAATTTATCCATTTCTTCTTGGTTGTCCAATTTGTTGGTATTTAATTTTTCATAATATTCTGTTATAATTGTTTATATTTCTGTGGTGTTTATAATTATTTCTCCTCTCTCATTTGTGATTTTATTTATTTGGGTCCTTTCTCCTTTTTTCTTGATACATCTGGATAGAGGTTCATCAATTTTATAGATTTTTTTTTTCAAAGAACCAGCTCCTGGTTTCATGGATAAATTTTTTTTAAGTTTCTATTTCGTCTATTTCTGCTCTGATCTTTATTATTTCCTTATTCCTGCTGGTTTTAGGTCCTATTTGTTGTTCATTTTCTAGCTCCTTTAGATGTAAGGTTAGGTTGTTTATTTGAGATTTTTCTTGCTTCTTGTGGTAGACCTGTATTCCTATAAGCTTCCCTCTTAGAACTGCTTTTGTTGTGTCCCAAAGGTTTTGCACTGTTGTGTTTTCATTTTTGTTTCCATCTACTGTGTATTTATTCTTTTATTTCCTGGTTGACTTATTTGTTGTTTAGTAGCATGTTATTTAACATGTATTTGTGGTCTTTCAGATTTTTTCTTGTGGTTGATCTTCTAGTTTCATAGCATTGGGGTCAGAAAAGACGCATGGTATTACTTCAGTCTTTTTGAATTTGTTGAGGATTGCTTTGTGGCCCAATATGTGATCTATTCTGGAGAATGTTTCATGTGCACTTGAAAAGAATGTGTATTTTTCTGTTTTAAGATGGAATGTTATGAATATATTTGTTGTATCCATCTGGCCCAGTGTATCATTCAAAGCCTTTGTTTTCTTGTTGATTTTCTGTTTAGATGATCTGTCCATTGATGTAAGTGGGGTGCTCAAGTCCCCTATTATTATTATATTATTATCAGTTAGTTCCTTTATGCTATTAACTGTTTTATGTATTTGGGTGCTTTCAAGTTGGGTGCATAAATAGTTACAACTGCTATATCTTCTTGACAGATTGTCCCTTTTATTATTATATAGTGTCCTCTTTGTCTCTTGTTACAACCTTTGTTTTAAAGTCCAGTTTGTCTGAAATAAGTATTGAAATTTAGGCTTTTATTTGACATCCATTTGAATGATAAATGTTTCTCTCTCCCCTCACTTTCAGTCTATAGGTGTCTTTTGGTCTAAAATGAGTCTTTTGTGGGTAGCATATAGATGGGCCTTGTTTTTTTTTTTTTTTTTTCTAATCTATTCTGTCAGCCTATGTCTTTCGATTGGGGCATTTAGTTTATTTACATTCAAAGAAATTATAGACAGATTTTATTTACTACCATTTTATTATTTATTTTCTGGTTGTTTTTGAAGATTCTATCTGAAGCTATCTGTCTTTCATGGTTTGCTGGTTTTCTTTAGTGATATACTTGGATTTCTTTCTCTTTATTCTTTGCACATTACATATGTACATATGTACTTACACATATGTTTGTACATAACATCTTCTGCATATAGCAGTCTATATTAAGTTGGTGGTCTTTTAAGTTTGAACCATTCTTTACTCCTCTCCTTCCCACATTGTAGTTTTATGGTGTCATGTTTTACATCCTGTTATTTTGTGAGTTCCTAGACGTATTTTTTACAGAATTCTTCATTTTTACTGCTTTTGTATTTCCTATCTTCATAATATTAATTTTGGTATCTCCTTTCCACTCAGAGTACCCTTTAATATTTCTTATAGGGCTGATTTAGTGGTCATGAACTTCTTTAGCCTTTGTTCATCTGGGAAACTCTTTATCTCTCCTTCTATTCTGAATAATAGCTTTGCTGGATAGAGTATTCTTGGCTGCAGGTATTTCCCATTCAGCACTGTGAATATATCATGTAACTCCTTTCTAGCTTGGGAAGTTTCTGGTAAAAAATCTGATAGCCTTATGATATTTCCTTTGTATGTAACTGTTTTGTTTTGTCTTGCTGTTTTGTTTTGTTAATAAAACCTATTTATTTATTTATTTATTTATTTAAATTTAAAACCAATTTAGTTAACACAGGGGCGCCTGGGTGGCGCAGTCGGTTAAGCGTCCGACTTCAGCCAGGTCACGATCTCGCGGTCCGTGAGTTCGAGCCCCGCGTCAGGCTCTGGGCTGATGGCTCGGAGCCTGGAGCCTGTTTCCGATTCTGTGTCTCCCTCTCTCTCTGCCCCTCCCCCGTTCATGCTCTGTCTCTCTCTGTCCCAAAAATAAAAATAAAAAACGTTGAAAAAAAATTTTTTAAATAAAAAAAAAAATAAAACCAATTTAGTTAACACATAGTGTAATAATAGTTTCAGGAATAGAATTTAGTAATTCACTGCTTACATGTAACTCCTAGTGCTCATTCCAAGTGTCCTCCTTAATATCTTCTCCCCTTTAGCACCCTCCCCCACCTGACACCTGTCAGCAAACCTCAGTTTGTTCTCTGTATTTAAGTCTCTTATGGTTTGTCTCCCTCTCTGTTTTTATATTATTTTTGCTTCCCTTCCTTTATTTCATCTGTTTTGTATCTTAAATTCCACATATGAGTGAAATCATATGATATTTGTTTTTCTCTTATTTCATTTAGCATAATACACTCTAGTTCCACCCATGTTGTTGCAACTGGCAAGATTTCATTCTTTTTGATCACCAAAAATTATTCCCTTATATATACTATACTATACTTTATATACACTATGTATATACTATATATATATATATAGTATATATATATAGTATATATACAGTACTATATACTATTTATTAATAGTGCTGCTATAAACATTGAGGTACATGTGCCCCTTCAAATCAGCCTTCCTGTATCATTTGTGTAGATACCTAGTAGTGCACTTGCTAGGTCGTAGGGTAATTCTGTTTTTAATATTTTAAGAACCTCCATAATATTTTCCAGCATGGCTACACCAGTTTGCTTATCCATCAGCAGTGCAAAAGGGTTCCCCATTCTCCACATCCTTGCCAACACCTGTTGTTGCCTGAGTTGTTAATTTTAGCCATTCTGACAGGTGTGATGTGGTATCTCATTGTGGTGTTGATTGGATTTCCCTGATGATGAGTGATGTTGAGCATTTTTCATGTGTCAGTTGGCCATCTGGATGTCTTCTTTGGAGAAGTGTCTATTCATGTCATCCACCCATTTCTTCACTAGATTATTTATTTTTTGGGTGTTGAGTTTGATAAGTTCTTTATACATTTTGGATACTAACCCTTTATTTGATATGTCATTTACAAATATCTTCTCCCATTCTGTCAGTTGCCTTTTAGTTTTGCTGATTGTTTCCTTCATTGTGCAGAAGCTTTTTATTTTGATGAGGTCCTGATAGTTCATTTTTGCTTTTGTTTCCCTTGCCTCTGGAGACACGTTGAGTAAGAAGTTGCTAAGGCCGAGGTCAAAGAGGTATTTACCTGCTTTCTCCTGTAGGATTTTGATGGCTTTCTGTCTTATGTTTAGACCTTTCATCCATTTTGAGTTTATTTTTGTGTGTGGTGTAAGAAAGTGTTCCAGGTTTTCTCTTCTGCATGTCACTGTCGAGTTTTGCCAATACCAGTTGCTGAAGAGACTGTCTTTTTTCCATTGGATATTCTTTTCTGCTTTGTCAAAGGTGAGTTGGCCATACATTTGTGGTTCCATTTCTTAATTCTCTATTGTGTTCCTTGATCTATGTGTCTGTTCTTGTGCCAATACCATACTGTCTTGATGCTTACAGCTTTGTAATACAACTTGAAGTCCAGAATTATGATGCCTCCAGCTTTGGTTTTCTTTTTCAACATTACTTTGTCTATTCAGTGTCTTTTCTGGTTCCATACAAATTTTAGGATTGTTTTCTCTAGCTCTGTGAAGAATACTGGTGTTATTTTGATAGGGATTACATTGAATATGCAGATTGCTTTGGGTAGTATTGACATTTTAACAATGTTTGTTCTTCCAATCCAGAAGTATGGAATATTTTTCCATTTTTTGTGTCATCTTCAATTTCTTTAATATGCTTTCTATAGTTTTCAGTGAATAGATTTTTCACTTCTTTGGTTAGGATTATTCCAGGGTATTTTATAGTTTTTGGTGCGATTATAACTGGGATCAGTTCCTTGATTTTTCTTTCTGCTGCTTCATTATTTGTGCATAGCAATGCAACGAATTTCTGTACATTGATTTTATATCGGGCGACTTTGCCGAATTTATGTATCAGTTCTAGCAGTTTTTTGGTGGAGTCTTTTGGGTTTTCCACATAGAGTATCATGTCGTCTGCAAAGAGTGAAAGTTTGACTTCTGCCTTGCTGATTTGGATGTCTTTTATTTATTTATGTTGTCTGATTGCTGAGGCTAGGACTTCCAACACTATGTTGAATAACTGGTGAGAGTGGACATCCTTGTTGTGTTCCTGACCTTAGGGAGAAAGCTCTTAGTTTTTCCCCGTTGAGGATGATATTAGCAGTGTGTCTTTCACATATGGTCTTTTTGATCTTGAGGTACAATCCTTCTATCCCTACTTTCTTGAGGGTTCTTATCAAGAAATGATGCTGTATTTTGTCAAATGCTTTTTCCACATCTATTGAGAGGATCATGTTGTTCTTATCCTTTCTTTTGTTAATATGATGTATCACATTGATTGATTGCAGATATTAAACCAGCTTTGCATGCTGGGAATAAATTCTAATTGATCATGGTGAATAATTATTTTAATGTATTGTTGGATCCAGTTGGCTAGTATCTTGTTGAGATCTTTGCATCCATGTTCTTCGGGGAAATTGGTCTATAGTTCTCCTTTTTAGTGGGGTCTTTGTCTAGTTTTAGAATCAAGGTAATGGTGTCCTTGTAGAATGAGTTTGGAAGTTTTCCTTCCATTTCTATTTTTTGTAACAGCTTCAAAAAAATATGTGTTACCTGTTTAAATGTTTGGTAGAATTCCCCTGGAAAGCCATCAGGCCCTGGACCCTTGTTTGTTGGGAGGTTTTTTTATTACTGATTCAATTTATTTACTGGTTATGGGTCTGTTAAAATTTTCTATTTCTTCCTGTTTCAGTTTTGGTAGTTTACGTGTTTCTAGGAATTTGTCTACTTCCAGATTGCCCAATTGTTGGCAGATAACAGTTCATAATATTTCCTTATTATTGTTTGTATTTCTGTGGTGTTGGTTGTCATCTCTCCTCTTTCATTCTTGATTTTATTTATTTGTGTCCTTTCCTTTTTATTTTTGGTCATTCTGCCTAGGGGTTTAGCAATTTTTGTTAATTCTTTCAAAGACCCAGCTCTTGGTTTCGTTGATCTGTTGTACTGTTTTTTTTATTGTTGTTGTTGTTTCGATATCATTGATTTCTGCTCTAATCTTTATTTTTTCCCTTCCTCTGCTGGTTTTGAGCTTTTTATGCTATTCTTTTTCCAGCTCTTTTAGGTGTAAGATTAGGTTGTGTATTTGAGACCTTTCTTCCTTCTTTAGGAAGGCCTGGATTGCTATATACTTCCCTCCTCTGACTACCCTTGCTGCATTCCAGAGGTTTTGGGCTGTTGTGTTTTCATTGGCTTCCATGTGCTTTTTAAATTTCTTCTTTAATTTCTTTGTTAACCCATTCATTCTTCAGTAGGATGTTCTTTAATCTCCAAGTATTCATGGTCTTTCCAAATTCTTTCTTGTGGTTGATTTTTAACGTTTATTTATTTTTGAGACAGAGAGAGACAAAGCATGAACGGGGGAGGGGCAGAGAGAGAGAGGGAGACACAGAATCAGAAGCAGGCTCCAGGCTCTGAGCCATCAGCCCAGAGCCCAATGCGGGGCTTGAACTCATGGACTGCGAGATCGTGACCTGAACCTAAGTCGGACGCTCAACTGACTGAGCCACCCAGGCACCCCTCTTGTGGTTGATTTTGAGTTTCATAGTGTTGTGTTCTGAAAATGTACAAGGTATGATCACGATCTTTTTGTACTTGTTGAGGGCTGATTAGTGTCCCAGTATGTAATCTATTCTGGAGAATGTTCCATGAACACTTGAGAAGAATGTGTATTCTGCTGCTTTAGGATGGAATGTTCTGAATATATCTGTTAAGTCCATCCAGTCCATTGTGTCATTCAAAGCCATTGTTTCCTTGTTGATTTTCTGCTTACATGATCTGTCCATTGTTGTAAGTGTGGTGTGAAGTCCCCTACTATTATGGTATTATTATCAATGAGTTTATGTTTGTGATTAATTGATTTATATATTTTGGTTCTTCACATTGGGGACATAAATATTCACAATTTTTAGATATTCTTGGTGGATAGACCACTCAATTACTGTATGATGCCCTTCTTCATCTCTTGTTACAGTCTTTATTTTAAAATATAGTTTGTCTGATATAAGTATTGCTACTTCAGCTTTCTGTTGATGACCATTAGCATGATAGATGGTTCTCCATCCCCTTACTTTCAATCTGCAGGTGTCTTTAGGTCTCAAATGAGTCTCATGGAAGCAGCATATAGATGGGTTTTGCTTTCTTACCTATTCTGATACCCTATGTCTTTTGGTTGGAGCGTTTAGTTCATTGACAGTTAGGGTGAGTACTGAAAGATATGATTTTAGTGCCATTGTGTTGCCTGCTGAGTTGGTGTTTCTGGTAATGTTCTCTGGTCCTTTCTAATCTTTGTTGCCTTTGCTCTTTTTTGTTTTGTTTTGTCTTTTCTCCACTCAAAGGGTCTCCCTTAAAATTTCTTGCAGGCTGGTTTAGCGGTCACAAACTACATTAGATTTCACCTTGGAAACTCTTTATCTCTTCTTCTATTTTGAAAGACAGACTTGCTGGATAAATAATTATTGACTGCATATTTTTCTGATTCATCACATTGAATGTATCTTGCCATTCATTTTTGGCCTGCCAGGTTTCTGTGGACAGGTCTGCTGCGAACCTGATCTGTCTTCCCTTACAGGTTAAGGACTTCTTTCCCTTGGTTCTTTCATAATTATTTCCTTGTCTGTGTATTTTGTGAGTTTGACTATGATAAGCCTTGCTGATGGTCAGTTTTTGTTGATTCTAATGAGAGTTCTCTGTGCTTCTTGGATTTTGATGTCTATGTCCTTCCTCAGATTAGGAAAGTTTTTTGCTATAATTTGCTAATGTAAACCTTCTGCTACTTTTTCTCTTTCTTTATCTTCTGGGTTTCCTATGGTTCCAATGTTATTATTTTTTAATAAATCACTGAGTTCTCTAAGTCTTGTATCATGATCTTTTGCCTTTGTTTCCCTGTTTTTTTCTGCTTCATTATTCTCCATAATTTTATCATCTAAACTGCTGATTCGCTGCTCTGCTTCATTGCTGTCATGGCATCCATTCAAGATTGCATCTTGGTATAGCATTTTTAATTTCATCTGGACTAGATTTTATTTCTTTTATATCCACAGAAAGGGATTCTATGCTTTTTTTTTTTAATTTTTTTTAACGTTTATTTATTTTTGAGACAGAGAGAGACAGAGCATGAATGGGGGAGGGTCAGAGAGAGGGAGACACAGAATCTGAAACAGGCCCCAGGCTCCAAGCTGTCAGCACAGAGCCCGACGCGGGGCTCGAACTCACGGACCGCGAGATCATGACCTGAGCCGAAGTCGGCCGCTTAACCGACTGAGCCACCCGGGCGCCCCATTCTATGCTTTTTTAAACCCCAGTTAGTACTCTCTTTTTTTATTTTTATTTTTAATGTTAATTTATTTCGAGAGAGATAGAGAGACAGAGCATGAGCAGGGGGAGGGACAGAGATAGGGAGACACAGAATTTGAAGCTGTCTCCAGGGTCTGAACTGTCAGCACAGAGCCTGACATGGGGCTTGAACTCAAGAACCGCGAGATAATGACCTGAGCTGAAGTAGGATGCTTAACTGTCTGAGTCACCCAGACACCCCTCAACCTCAGCTAGTATTCTTATTATCATGGTTCTAAATTCTAGTTCAGACATTGTGCTTGTATCTGTGTTGATTAAGCCCCTGGCTTCATTTCTTCCTGTTCTTTCTTTTAGGATGAATTTCCTTCATTTTGTCATTTTGGAGGAAGAAGAAAATTAATAAAATTAAAAATGAAAATTAAAAAATTGACAACAAAACAAAAAATCAAATAAAGAAAGCTAGATCTTAGGTGTGTTTGGTCTGAGTTTTGAAGGAAGCTTAACAGAATGGAGAAAAAAGAGAAATAAAATTTAAAAAGGTAAGAAAAAATTTAAAAATTTAAAATATAAATATAATAAAATAAAGTGAAATAAAAAAATGAAGAATAAAAATTTTAAAAATAAAAAATAAAGTAAAAAAATAAAAATAAATATAAAGTTTTCTCTTTCTGTATACAAGAATGAGAAAGAAAATAAAGAAAGAAAAAAAGAAAGAAAAAATAAAAACTTTTTAAGCAAAAACAGAAGCAAAGAAAATAAACAAATAAATAAACTAGCAAACAGAATCAAATCCCAATGAAGTTACATCCAGTTTCCCTAGAATTGCAAATATGAAGCCCTACATAGTCCATACACTACACAGGCAGAGTGACTTGTGCTGGTCTTCTAGGGGATGTGTGTGGAGGGTGCAGATGGGCAAGGCTTGGTGTAACAGCTCTCTTCTCCACTAGGTGACTCTGCTTAGCTTACTGAGGTGAATTAGTGTGGTACACATGCGCATGTGTGCATACCCATACACGAGAGAGGTGGAAATGGCTTCACCCAGCTCCCTCTGGCACAGGAACTTAGCCCTCTCACTGACCCGGGATCAAGCACCCCCCAGTCTTTGTCTCAGGCCTCTGTCCATTCCCTGCCTCTACCCTGTCCATGTCCAAGATGTCTGCCTGCCAGGAGTCACCCCCCTCCAGAGTTTTATCTCAGATGGAGTTGTGTTTAAAACTCCAGTGCCCTCTGAGTTCTCCCAGTTCTCACACTGACCTTTACAACTCCAGGCTTTAAGCCCTGCTGATTGCAAGAAGTCACAAAATTTGGCTCCCCTTACTTTCCAAGCCAATTGCTTTGGAGATTTGTTTTCACCATATGCTTTCCAATGTGCTAGACTGTCTCTTGCTTTTCTCCATGACCATGGCTCCATCCTACCACAGTGGTCATGATCCATTTCTCTTCCATGCTGTGTCTCTGCACTTAATACCTTCTTTTATGTGGCCTCTTTTCTATGTTTAGTTGTGGAGTTTGTTCTCCCAGTCTTCAGATCAATTTATGGGGTATTTAGGATGATTTGATGATTATCTAGTTGTATTTTTAGGATGAGGAAAGCCTAGAGTCCTCATACTTTGCTCCATCTTGCAAAGAACTCTTTACCCATTACTTAATTAGATTATTTGGTTTATTTTGATGTTGAGTTGTATAAGTTGTTTATAGATTATGGATATTAACCCCTTACTATTTGTAATTATCTTATCCTTTTTGTTTTGTTGATGGTTACCTTTGCTATGCAAAAGATTTTAACTTTGATGTAATTCTAATAGCTTATTTTTGCATTTGTTTCCCTTGCTTGAGGAGATATATGCATAAATATGTTGCTAAGGCCAATGTCTAAGAAATTATTGCCTGTTTTCTCTTAGTAGTTTTATGTTTTCAGGTCTTACATTTAGGTCTTTAATCCATTTTCAGTTTATTTTTATGTGTGATATAAGAAAGTGGTCCAGTTTCATTCTTTTGTATGTAGCTGTTCAGTTTTCCCAAAAGGATTTGTTGAGGAGACTGTCTGTCCCCTTTGTATATTCTTGCCTCCTTTTGGTAGATTAATTGGCCTTGTAAATGTGGATTGATTCCAGAGCTCTCTACCCAGTTCTGTTGATCTATGTGTCTATTTTTGTGCCACTACCATATTGACAGATTACTATAGCTTTGTAGTATATTTGGGTTTGTGATATCTACAGGTTTTCTCTTTCTCAACATTGCTTGGGCTATTTGGGATCTTTTGTGGTTTTATACACATCTTAATATTATTCTAGTTCTTTGAAAAATGCTATTGGAATTTTGATAGAGATTGTATTGAATATGTAGATTGCTTTAGATAGTATGGACATTTTAACTATATTCTTCTTCTAATAATGAGCATGGTATATCTTTCCATTTGTTTATATTGTCTTCAATTTCTTTCACTGATGCCTTATAGTTTTCAGAATATAGGTCTTTCACCTCCGTTAAATTTATTCCTAGGTATTTTTTCTTTTTGGTGCAAGTGTAAAAGGAGTTATTTTCTTGATTTCTCTTACTGCAACTTTATTATTAATGTGTAGTGTATCTTGTTGAACAACTTTAGGACCATTAATTTGAACTCTTATCAGGTATATTGCTTATCTCCATGTTATTTAATTCTTTGAAGTTCTGTCTTGTTCCTTTGTTTGGAGCATGTTTCTCTGTCTCCTCATTTTGCTTGAACTTTGGTGTTTATTTCTATGAATTAGATGGAACAGCTACTTCTCCCAGTTTTAAGGGAATTGCCCTGTGTAGGAACAGGATTTGCGCAGACCGTGTGTGCCTGGGAACTTTGGCTGGCTGGCTGGAACTGTAGCAGGTATGGGTGGAGGTCCATGGGCACTATATACAGGGGATGCCCTAGTGAGTGGGATAGTTGGATCTGAAACAGGTGCAGGCTGGGTGGTCTTGGGGTTCTTTATGCAGAGGATGCCTTGATTGGGCAGGTTAAGCTGAAGGTTTGTGTTTTTTATGTCTGCTTCTGCTATTTCATTTACTTAGTAGTTTATTATATAGTATTTTATAAAAGCATTGGTCTTTAATGGATTGCAAATAAAAATCAGTTTGTTGCCACAGATGGATTGAAAAGCACTGGTTTAAGTGAGACACTGGGTTTTTATAACAATTGACAGGAAGTCAACAGAACAAAATGTTTATAAACTTTAAAAGTAATTGAAAGAAATGAGTTTAGTGCTGCTATTATGGTGAGACCTGAATACTTTGAATAGTTTATGAGATATATGACAGGAAAAGCTAAAGAATACTGAGCTATGACACCTTTTCATGGCACTGTCCTAATTACTCTCCAGTTTCTGAAGTTCTTTTAGAAATGTAATTTTTGTTTTTATCAAGGTCAAGAAATCTAAAAAAAAAATATAGCACATAGGACAACTATTATATACTGTGACTCTACTACTTTTTCCACCATATTTTTTTTATACACAATCAAGTCTAGCTTATTTTTCCTTAATTTGAATTTTCTTCCTAAGTATGTTAGTATCTGCCCCTACTTACTAGCCAAGTTTATACTAATCACTAGTCAAATTTTATCGTGATTGTAAAAGGTCTAATTCAGTCCTTTGGGCCTTCTTTCACCTCTAGATTCATTAAGCATAATTGTCTCCATTATCCAAATCAAAGAAAAATGCAAGCATGCTTGAATGCAGTATTAGTCACAATGAAATATTCCTTCAGGACTGATAGTTCCTCAAGGGTTGATAATGACCTACTCATAACTGCTCCCTTGGACACTTCAATCATTTATTAACCCATATAACACAATGATGGCAGATTCCTAGCAACCTCAACTACCTGACACAGCTTAAACCTGAAAGTGCAGGAAACCTCTGTGAGTAGTGAGTAAGTGAGGTATCATAAAGGCTATACATGACTTTACATACCAGGTTGGGGCCTGGAACTGCACTAGTTCAGAGTGTAGAGTGTTGTCATTGTGTGTAGGCTCAGGTTAGTAACTGACACTATTCCTTTGCCCTGAACAGCCTAATTATGTACCCTTTAAAGTCTACCTCCTGTATAGAGTCCACTCAAAGACCTTCATTCTCAGTGCAGTGGCAGAGAGTGCATAAATATAAATGTACATAAATACATATATCCAGCTCCTATATAACTTTGTTGTACCAGTTTGTTTACACAGCTGCCTATCAGCCCCTTTCAATGAAGAGGTAGAAGGCAAGGACTGTGTTTTATGTATATTTGTATTCTTAGCACCTTGTACATAATACGTATTCCACAGTGTTGAAGGAGTGAATAAACAGTTATCTGATTTCAGCTTCAGTTCTTCTGAGGCATGAAAACACTCATATACTTCTATCTATCAGCAGGTTATAGTTTCTTCTTGTGAATATCTATGATTTCAACAGGAAGTATAAGAGAGGCTGGAGTGGAAGGTGCTTGTGTTAAGAATAAAGCTCTGACTGTATTCCTGCTTCCGGTGCTATTTTATTAATCTGCTTGCCCTGATGGCTGATGTCTTACTTGCCTTGACCAATGGAGAGCTCATTAGCCCTTTCCTCCAATAAGATAAGTCATATTTCTTCCCTTCCTGCCTCCTCCAGCATGCACTGTCCTATTTCATTTTCTTTATGCTTACTTGGATTATCTGCTCCATGTAAATGACTAACTATAAAATAAGAATACTAAATATGAAATATTGAATTTATATCAAGTACACACTCTGTGTTAGGCTTCCTAATATATGCAGTAGACACATAGAAGAGCAATGTGTAATTCTTGTTCTTCAGAAACTCACAGTTGAGTGGGAGAAGTAGATGAGTTAATAAATTATTAAATTTTCTAGAACTATCATTAATTGAACAGTCTCTGTAACAAGTCTTTTACTTTTATAACTTTATATGCTTTTCATAAAATGACACTATTATTATTCCATTTCACAGAGAAGGTAAGTATATCTTGGGGAGATTGTGTAAATTTCCCAAGATCTTGTTATTTTTAAGAAACAAAACAAGGATTTAAACTTAAGGTGTTTGAATACCAAATCTGCCCATGTAACTGTGCCATGCTGTCTATGACCATTTGGGTCCCTTCCCAATCTCCTTTCTTGTTTTATCTAGAAAATTCACTGGGGGTGGGAAGGGATTAGGTCTCATTTTCTAATTATGCTTGGTAAATTAACAGGTACTATAGCTGTCATATGTGGACTCATTTTCCTGTAATGTTAATGGAGAACATCATGCAAAATCTTAAGTAAATTTGTAAGAGATTAAAATGTGTAGCTCTGTCCTAACATATGAAGGCTGTTACCTTAGCATAGATTATATTATTATTTTAAAACCTATTATTTAAGAGCACAAGCAGGTCCCATTGCACTGTCCTCCATAAGGATCTTGCAAATCATTTTGGCCTTGATTTCTTCTTGATATTCTTTCTGTGCCAGTATTTTTTTTTGCTCTAATTATTCACATTTTCCTCTCTAAAATAGAATCACCTTTCTTGTCTTCTGAAACCTGTCCAATTTTGTTCAAATTCTCAAAAACAACAGCTAGTTGGTCCATATGGACCCTGATAATTTCATAAACACCTTGTTATGAAAATAATCAGACTTTTTAGACTTACACCCATTGAATTTACTCCCAGATATCTTCCTATTGTGGCTTGATTTCTTGTCTTTCCATCTTCTGTGAGATCTGCTTTATTTGTAATTATAGTTCACTTTACTAACATAAATTTTTAGTGTTACTTATGATCACTTTTCTATTGCAACATAGCAAATAAAAAAACACTCTGTCCCTTTGTACTTCCTACAGTGAGAAAGTGAATCATATTGAGCCAGAGTCATATTTTAGTATGATATAGCAAATCTTTGTCTTTCTCATTCTGCAGATGACTGGCACTGACTAAGGAGTGAAAAATGTCTTCTCAACTTTATTTGTTAATGCTGCTCTGATACTTTTTTTACACATAAATATGAAAAAAAAACCCTGTAATGTGTTGGGAAAAAATTGGTATTGGTGACTCATTGTTGAATGAATATACAGATTAGTGCTAGGTATGGATTTTGAGTTTTATGTTTATATAAATTTATTTCTGTAATATTTGAAACTATCTACATGTCTTGGTAATCCCACTACCCAATGAGAAACTACAGTCAATTCGAATTATTTAAATGGAACCAACACACTGAATTTTTCCAAATATTTGATTATTAATGCCACAATTAGCATTTTCTATTTCTAGTAAGATTTAACATGCCAAGCAAACTAAGCAAGAGATTGTTCCTTGAAGTATTCACGACAAGAGAGATTTCTGCGTCAGGGACCTTTATCTTACCATGTCGGTTTACTCATATAATATGGTATGGTTCACCAGCCAGGGTTCTCCAGAGAAGCAGAACCAACAGGTTGTGTGTGTGTGTGTGTGTGTGTGTGTGTGTGTGTGTGTATTTTTACCCCAGAAATTGGCTCACATGATTGTGGGGACTGTTAGGTCCCAGTTCTGTAGGGCAGGCTGGCAGGCTGGAGACTCAGAGAAGAGTTGGTATAACTCTAGTTCAAAGGTATTCTGCTACTGGCAGTGGCAGAATACCTCCTTCCTTAGGAGACTTCAGTTTTTTTTCTTTTCAGGTCTCCAATTAATTAGATGAGACTCATCTACAGTATGGAGGGTAATCTACTTTACTCAAAGTCTATGGATTTAAATGTTAATCACATCTTAAAAAAAACACAACTTTTATAGCAACATCCAAACTGGTGTTGGACCAAACATCTGGCCACCACAGCTTAGCTGCATCAACACATAAAATTAACTACAAATGATCATGTTTTTAACAAATTGTGAATTATTCCCAAATTCACTACAAAATTTAAAGGCAGTACTCATGGGGCACGTGGGTGGCTTAGTTAGTCAAAATTTGACTCTTGATTTCAGCTCAGGTCATGATCTCCCGGTTGGTGAGATTGAGCCCTGCATCAGGCTCTGCAGGGAGCATGGAAGCTGCTTGGGATTCTCTCTCTCCCTTTCTCTCCCCTCTCCCCTGCTTCTATGCTTGGTCTCTCTAACAAATAACAAAAAAATAAAGATTTAACTCATAATAATTAAAGCAGGAATAACTTTCCATAATGAGTGCAAGACAGTTTCATAAGATCTTATATACAAAGAGAAACCAAATTGAGATCATTTTACTCGGTCCTACCTTTCACTTCAGGCACAGTGTTGACTAATGTGGAGATGGAGTTTGAAATTAAGGGGACAAATGACTAGAAAACAGACTGTGTTGTCTCTAGGCTAAATTAAGACAAAAGTTATTGTCACTTCTCTGAAGAAGTAAGAGAAGCATCACACAAGAATATCTTGCCTTCCATATTAAGTTGTTATGGACAGTAATCATATACCACTTTTCTTCTGCACCTCATAGATCTTAGCATATTGTTGGATAGTTGAATTGGAAAAATGAATCTTTGAAAAAGTTAACCCACAGATTCAGTAAACAAAGGGATCAAATAAAGCCACAAGGGCATCAAGGGTGCAAATGTATTGAAATGTAGTGAACTGAGTGATTGTAGGGCTGGTGAGGGAATAAGAGATGTTTGGGAAAGATGCTGCTGTTGAAAAAGAAAGCAGTGAACTAGATACTTGAGTCATAGAGTACTACATTTTGACAATGTGATGCTCTTAAAATGTGAATGTCCTGAGGTAGAGGTAAATGTTTGCTATAAATGTGAGGAAAGGCAAGAATAGCATGATGTCAAGATGGTTTCTAATTCATATATACATTATATGTTACTTAGGATGATGGAAGTGGATATAGGTTGGGAAGAAAAATGTGAGCCAAGTATCATGTTATTTAGAAAGATGGGAGAAGTTTGTGAAAGTTAGAAAGGTAAAGGTAACTGTTAGAAGCCATTAAGCTTTTCAAGAATGAAAAGTCCAGAGAAGATATTTTTTTCATGACTTTTAAATGGCACTGGGAATGGAAAATTGTGTCAGTTCATGGCTGGTTTAGAAAAAGTAGTATTATGGTATGATATGTGTGGACTGACCTGGATGAATATATAGGGGAAGCAACTGAGGTAAAAAGTTTGGATCATGAATAGTTGGTTTGGAGAACAGCATTGAAGAAGCTTTGGATTGGGAATAAGCAGAGGTCATATATTGAAGACACAATCCTCTTTCTTAGAAATACTGAGGGATCTAATGCATTATGAACTTTGTTACACACACACACACACACGCGCGCGTATGCATACACATGTCCTAATCAACAATGCCTCAGATTCTACAAGAAGTAGTATGAGTAATGTTAAAATTCTAAAGAACAGCAGAATGTCTTATTGTTTAAGGACATTGATTTCAAACAATCTATATATACAAAAGTATTTAAAAATTTAAATGTTTTCTGAAAGTATTCCTAAGAATGTTGTTATATAATGCTAAAATATGTACAGCATATTACAGACTTTAGAATCAAATTTCCTGTCCAGTGGATTAGAAATATAGCCAAAGATATATAAGACTTGGGAAATAGGTTGCATAGTAAAAGTGAAAACAAAGTGGAGCAATTATTAATCTTTAACTTAATATAGTGGATGGACCAAAAACAGTATCAGGTTTTTATTTACACATGAATGATGGATGGTGATTTACAATGCTGAAATAAATCCAAGTGGTAATTTACCTACTAGATCTTCTGCTTCCCATACTGTTTCAAATAAAAAAAATTATTAATACAAGTGCCAAGCACTGAGTTCATTAATGTTAAATTGACACATTTGCCTTTTATCATGCAACTCAACTCCAAAGGCACATGGGGATAGAACCTGGCCTCCGTTCAGACAAGTTTATAAAGGAGAGCTAAGGACTCTCTAAGGCTTCTGAGTCCTTTGATAGTCTTCTGGCATCTACTGCTTATGATCTTGCCTTTCATGCTGAAGCTTTTGTCTTCTCTGGAGGTTTGTTCTAAGGAGGAGACACAGAGAAACATTTCCACATATCTGGCTCTGCCAATTGCTCCATAACATTTGGGGTACCATTAGCTTCGAGAATCCACCCATCTCATTATTGCACAAAGAGCAATCAGCTCACTTTTTCCCTTCTCATTCTGCAGAATGCAGCAACATGTCCTCTGTAGGGGAAAAGCATAAAAGCTCTCTGTCTCATCCTGAGGGAGGAGGCTTTATTTTCCTTCCCCTACATGAAGTTGATTAGGGCATACTTAAGTGGCACACCTTTGACCCATGAGTTGCCGAACTGAACTAAATAACTCTGAGCACCTTGTGAAAGTCCTCTGGGAGATGTCTCTTCCAGGATGGTGTGTGTTCCTTGAAAATGTATAAAGGAAAAACTTTGGACTTCAAGTGAAAAGGCACGATTTTGAATCTAACCCTCCACCTTGCTAGCTGTGTAAAATTAGGCAAGTCTCCTTTATGAGTCTTCTTATAAAATGAGAATAATGAGGTTTACTCTCAAGCTGCTGTGAAGAAATAATGAGGTGATATATGAGCAATAGCCTGGCAAAGATCTTGGTCCAAAATACCCCTCCTCTATAAATGCTGATTATATCATGTTCTTAGTAGACAACCGATAGAGGCCAGGCGTTGTGCTAAGTGCTTTCCGGATAACCTACCATGTTATGTAATCCTTCAGCCTTCTGGTGAGGGAGCTATTGTGTATCCCTATGACTCTGATGAGGAAATGAATGCTGAGAGAATCAGATAACTTAACAGTAAGTCTAAATCCTGGGATTTGAACTCATCTGAAGAAATACTCTAGCGTGCACTGGCTTTGGATTTGAAGTAGAAAGTTAAAGGGTCATAAAAAAGGAACATATTGGAACTCTACTGGATTCCTGTCTTCATATCCAGGCTCCTTAACACTTTCCTTACTTGATGCTTGTTACCTTATAGTCCCCAAGAGTTACTAGAATACAAGCTTTTTGAAGTTCTGTTTTATTCTTTGTTCCTCTTATTTTTAATGTATCAAGCACAGTACCTAAGACATATCAGAACTTCACTAAAATGTTTTTGAATGATTAATGATTCCATGTGCAGACTTGGAGTAAAGATTTGGGAATTGCACAGAGGGAGTAGGGCCTACAACTGCTGAAGGCTTGAAGAATGAGGAATGACCCTGGGTTCAGACATGACTCTCCAAAAATTACTAAGAACTTAATTAGCTTGGAAACTAGCCTAAATCCGAAGCAGATTTTGTGGTGCTTTGAATTTCTTTGATATTCCTTGTCAAACTGGCACTGTTTTAATGATGCTTATGGCTCTTCAGGTTTCCATGGAACAAGTTAGTCCCAGGCCAGTAGTGCCATGAATGAGCTTTAGAGATGCACTCAGAATTGCAGCTATTTCAAAATTAAAGAGAAATAATAGGTAAAGCAATTTATGGAGAAATATTACACTCCTAAAATTACAAGAAAGCATAGCTTTTCAAAATACTGAGAGAAATTCTAATGGAATGTGGTAATAACTTCATCAAAGGCTTTGCCTAAGACAAGAGGGCTTTCCTCTTGGACGTAGGTTCTGAAAATTTTTACCTTCTTTCTCCTTAAAGCATCTTATGATTTATTCAGTAAAGGAGAAGAAACACAGAGAGAGTGATTGATGGCTGTTCTCACATCTGGAGGCATACATGATAGTAGGTTTGGAGAAGGAGGACAAAGTAGGGCTGTAGTGAGAAGCTGGAAGCAGCCAAAAATGGAAGAGGAGATCATAGATACAGGGCTCCACCCAGAAGCAAAAAAAAAAAAAAAAAGGGGGCGGTGGTGGTGGTGTCAGACTTGATCTATTTTCTGGTGGACCCCTAACGCTCATAGTTTCTGCTTTTTGAGGTACAGTTCTTAAATATAATAAAGTATGGAACACAAGTGTTAAGCTAATTTCTTCTAAAGTATATGTTTAATTTACTTTCAAAAATACTTCCCAAGCTGGCATACTCTTATCAGATTACTATTTCTCACTAAATAGGTTTAAAAAATTAGATTTCTCCTTAGATTACCATGTTAACAAATTATGCTTTTAACTTGTAGGATTTCTTGGAAAAAAACAAAGGTATTTTAGGGTTTTTTTTTAAATGTTTATTTATTTTTGAGAGAGAGAGAGAGAGAGAGAGAGCAGGGCATGGACAGAGAGAGAGGGAGACACAGAATCCGAAGCAGGCTCCAGGCTCTGAGCTGTCAGCACAGAGCCTGATGTGGGGCTCGAACTCACAGAGTGTGAGATCGTGACCTGAGCCGAAGTTGGACACTTAACCAACTGAGCCACCCAGGAACCCCTGGGGTTTTTAAAAATATTCACAAGAGTAGAATTCTAGGATTCTGGAAAGAAGTTGGTATAGTGTCAGTGGGAAAAAAAACCAGAAGTATTTTCTAATTTAGTAATCAGATACTTTATATTCTAGTTCAGATCCTATATAAATAACTCATTTCCATCTCCATCCACATTTTAAAAACTATCTGATACATAGAGAAGTATTCTTGGGTTTGAATTTCTATAGCAAATATTTTCAAGTTCCTCTACCTTGCCTCCCACCCAGCTCAAGCCATTTTACCTATTTGCGGTATTCATGTTTTTGTTCCATTATTTAGAACAATCTGCAGGGTATTTTTACACATTGCAGTTGTAACCATGAATATAGATCTATTGCATCAGGAGGAATTGTTACTGTCTGGACTCCCCAAAATATAAAACAAAACAAAACAAAACATAAGGTGTATATATGCAATTCTTGATGTCATGATTAAACATAGAAAGGATAAATGAGATAATAAAGGAAGCTTTTTGAGCTCTGAGGAGGACAGCTGCTCCATGCAGTCAAGACATCATCATTATTAATTACCTTTATTCATTTTCAAACCATCTGTTTCCAAATATGAGCACTTGTGGCCCAATTCTCCTCTTTCAGTGCCCCCCAATGTGTCCCATATACATAATTAATCTTCAGCTGATTTCAAAAGAAGCAACATCTTATAGAGACGGATGGTGCTAGAACAAAGGGAACACATTAATCCGTTTCTTTGATGATTCTTTTGTTTGAGACAAGCTTATTCACTCTTGTATTAAATTATTTTGAATACTTTGCTCTTGGTATTATGTCTGCATGGATTTTTTTTAAACTTTAAAAACTAAATAATGCCACCTGGTGGTGAAAATAAATACATTACTATCTGGATGATATTTCTAGAATTTTTTAGTTGTCTTTTTGTATTATAACAGCTTCATTACTTTAATAATTTTTAATGAGTTGACTGAGATCATTGGGAAGTAGAAAGAAGATTTTACACATCAGATAGCAATAAATACCTTGGAATATATCTGGCCAGATGCAATTATACAGTGACAAATTCCCAACTCAAAGGTTCTTTTCAGCCATAAAGAATGGTAAGAAATTAAGATAAGGGTGTAAAGCCATGGAGCGGGTTCTCATTTTAAGTAACTAGGAGTGGTGATTTCCTGGTATCTGATGTTATTTCCTCTTTGGTCACATATAAATAAAATGAGGTCCACCTATAAAATTCAAGGCTGCTTTTGTGGTTGATGGACCAACTGTCTCAAGAGATGTGATGCTTTTACTGATTCCTCTAAACTTTTCTCACCCCTGGAATCCAGCTATATCTGCAACCTAGATGGGTAGGCTTGCCAGAAATGTTTTTGTTTGTTTTTTACACAAGAGCCTGAGAACCTGCTGTTTGAACCCAATGGGGACAATGTAAATAAAAAACTATATGTTACTCATCTTTTATGTCTTTTAAAGACTAAGTTATGTACTAAGAGAGAAATTACCAAAAGGGGAAATATCTCCAAGTAACAAGATTGGTTCCTCTGTTTTTGATTTCACTGAAAATTGGCTTTTTCTAAGAGGACAGAGAATAGGTCTGGCACAAAGACAGTGTTCAATAATTTTTTTTATTAAAATAAAGAATGCATAAGAGGATACTTCAACCAAAATAAAATTTCTGATATGCCAATCTACCACATCACCACCCTGCTTAAAATCCTTCATAAGCAAGTCGAAACTCCTTACGAGGTCCCTATGCACCTTTCTTGACTCTTCTCTCACTCCCCAATTCATTTCTCTGTCCTAATACAAACATATATCCATGTGCATGCCTTTGTATGTGTGTGTGCGCGCCCGCGCGCGCTTGCGCGCGCGCGCACACACACACGCACACACACACTTTGAATAGAGCTACTCATGCAAGGCTACTTGCCATTCCCCAAGGCTAATGAACTCTGCCAAGGCTTTGCTGATCAAAGCGCCCTTTCTTATGTTACCTGGTGACCTCATAATCATTTAAAAAGTTTCAGCTCAAATACTACCTCCACTATGAATCTTTTGTTGACTTTCTTATGTGGGCAATAGTGCTTTTTTCTTTATGCTCCAAGAACCTCATAAACATACTCCAATATAGCAGTTACTCTGCTAAAATCATTTTCATAGACATCTTCTTCAGTACACTGTGTTTTTCAAGAGCAGTAACTGTATTCTATTTTTTAAAATCTTTTATTTTTCTATTTTGAGCGGTAATTGATCTCATTAAGCAATTATAAATACTTGTTAAAAGCATGAATGATAGGTAGTGGAGTTCAAGCTCCAATATCCAATCTCCTCTCTCTTTTTAAAAAATTTCTTTAATGTTTATTTACTGTTTTTGAGAGAGAGGGAGAGACAGAACTCGAGTGGGAAGGGGGCAGAGAGAGAGAGAGAGGGAGACACAGAATCTGAAGCAGGCTCCAAGCTCTGAGCTGTCAACACAGAGCCTGACATGGCGCTTGAAATCGTGAACCACGAGATCATTACCTGAGCCCAAGTTGGATGCTCAACTGATTGAGCCGCCCAGGTGCCCTCCTCTCTCTCTCTTTTTTAAAGATATAAGTGTATTTATGTATTTTTAATTAGAGTTGGTTAACATACAGTGCTATGTTAGTTTCAGGTATGCGATATAGTGATTCAACAATTCCCTACATTATCCAATGCTCATCACAACAAGTGCTCTCTTTAATCCCCATCATATATGTCACCCATTCCCTTGCCCACCTCCCCTCAAGTAACCATCAGTTTGTTCACAATGGTTAAGAATCTGTTTCTTTGTTTGTCTCTTTCTTTTTTTCCTTTACTCATTTGTTTTGTTTCTTAATTTCCATATCTGAGTAAAATTAGGTGGTATTTTTATTTTACTTGCATTATACTCTGTAGCTCCATCCTTGTCATTGCAAATGGCAAGATTTCATTCTCTTTAATGGCTGAATAGTATTCCATTGTATATATATATATATATATATATATATATATATATATACCACATCTGCTTTATCCATTTCTCTATTGATGGAATCTTGGGTCCAATATCCTCTCTTACTTAATGGAACTCAAATCCATTCCAACCTCTCTATAGTTACACAGGTAAGTATGACCATATGGCTAAGTTCTTACCAATAAGATGTGATTGGATAAGATATGTGACACTTCATTGTTGCTTCCTTCTTAAGACACTGCTTGTTTGCTGTTCTCTTTCTTCTTCTTCTTCCTCTCTTTCTTCCTCTCCCTCTCTCCTTCTTCTTTCCTCCCCCTCCCTCTTTTTCTTTTTCTCCTCTTCCTCCTCCTTCATTTTCTTCCTCCTCCTCCTCCTCTTCTTCCTCTTCCTCTTCCACCTCTTCCACTCCTTCTCCTACTCATTGTTGTTGTTGTTGTTCTTCTTCTTCCTCTTCCCCCTCTTCACCTTCCCCTCCTCTTCCTCTTTCTTCTTCCTTCTCCTCCTCCTCATTGTTGTTGTATTGTTGTTGTTCTTCTCCTCCTTCTTCTTCCTCCTCCTCCTCCTATTTGCCTTCCCCTCCTACTCCTTCTCCTCTTCCTTCTCCTCGTTGTTGTTCTCCTCCTCCTCCTCTTCCTTCTGTTTCTCCTTCTTCTTCTTTTAATATTTTCTGCTTCCACCTGACTGGGAAATGGTAAGAACTGAGCAGTCTTCTTGAACCCAGAGATGGAAACTAATTTAAAGTTGGCTGAGCTTCCCTGATAGCTTGGAATCCTACATAATCTTGGTAATCAGAGCTGTCAGACCACCCTACTCTGGGTTGTCGTATTAAAGAAGATAAATTGCTAAAACAAAAACAAAACCTCAACCATCTTAAAGAACAGAAACTTTCCTTATAATCTTTAAAAATATCCTCTGTTCTTGAGGCGCCTGGATGGCTCAGTCATTTGAGCTTCTAACTCTTGATTTCAGCTCAGGTCATGATCTCATCGTCATGAGATTGAGCCCTGAGTAGGTAGGGCTCATGCTGGGTGTGGAATCTGCTTGAGATTCTCCTTCTCTCTCTCTCTCTCTCTCTCTCTCTCTCTCTCTCTCTCTCTCTCCCTCTGCCCATCCCCCACTTGTGTGCATACTCTCTCTGTCTCTAAAAAAAATAATAAAGGATAAATATAGGGGCGCCTGGGTGGCTCGGTCAGTTAAGTGTCTGCCTCTTGATTTTAGCTCAGAGCCCTGAGTCAGGCTCCGCAGTGCAGAGCCTGCTTGATATTCTCTGTCTCCCTCTCTCTCTGCTCCTCCCCTGCTTGTGCTTGTGCTCCCTCTCTCTGAATAAATAAACTTTAAAAAAATATTCTGTTCTCAAGACCCTACTCTCAGTTTCTGAATCTTATTTCTACATGGAAATAAGATGCTCATGAACTGATCATTAGTTTCAGGCTCAGCTTTATCTCAAGTATAGGAAATTCTTGACCTTGAATGGGAGTGTTGAAGGAACTCCAGATCAACAGCCAGGTATTAATTAGTACCACAGTACTATCTCTCACCATCAATTCGGATCATGGTGTTTTTATTCTGAAACCCAGTATCCATCTGTCTCTGATATCTGCTATGCTTTAGAAACTCAAATTGTCACCAAATGCCATGAGATGAGACTGCCTTTATAGTCAGTGACCTTCGTCAGGATACATTCTTTTGATTCAGATTGCATGATTCAGTGCTTAACTTGCCTATTAGAAATCCTCACTCTTTGGTGATTTTGTCCCAGCCTGGATGTCTTTGTTATAATCTGTACACATTGTCTTCTGCTTATCATGAGGCTCTCATTATACCTGCAATCCATTTTTGTAGCTCCATTCCACCCCAGTGCCTGATGCTCTCAGATGAAAAAGTCCTTGTTACTTTTAGTATTCCCTTATTCACTGAAATTAATGCATCAGAAGTGAAAATATCCTGAGATATAATGCTGTTGATGAGGGTCTTTAATTTGTCTTGACCTCTATTTCTTCCTTTCTTTTTCATAGATTCTTCCCCCCTCCCCCGCCTTTTATTTTCTGCCTCTCTCTCATCTGGCAAGGCTGACAATCAGATCTCTCTCTCTTCTCACTTCTGGTTTTCTGTGTGTAGCATGTTAACTATGCTGGCCATTAATGGATCTCCTTCTACTGGGAACATCGATTGATCCAAGGATGGGAAAATAGCTTAACCAAGGCCCCAGTATTTTTTTGGAGATTGATATAGTTTTTCTCTTTCCTTCTGAGTTCATGAGCAGTAAAAGCATTTAAATCTGGAGATGCTAATGACCAAGAAGTGGAGAGAAAATGGGTACCTGATAACAGCTTTTGGACACTTTGGCTAAGATGATTTTGCTGTTGTTGTCAATAAATATTCAACAAATTTGACCTGGTTTTCTGTCATTTGCAATGAAAGTAGTCTAGATGGATTAAAGCTATGGCCCCACCATCTATTTTTATAAGTAAAGTTTTATTGAAACACAGGTATGAAATACATTTGTTTACATATTATCTATGTTTTTTCCCCACTATAATTTAAGAGTTGAGTAGATACGACAAGGACTATATGGCCCACAAAGCCTAAAATAATTATTATATGGCCCTTTATAAAAAAAAGTTTGCCAACTTTTGATTGCTTTTGAAATAAACTTTCGGAAAGAAACTTTTTCTTTTTAAACAACTTAAAGATTTTCAAATAGATTTTTTTTTCCTTTTTCCATAAGCACTGTGTCTTTTCTGAAGTGGACAAAAAGAAAGAAACAATCAAACAGCTAAGGCTTAAAGTGTGATTCTAAGGGTGGTATCAAATGGTAGGCAATTTTGTACTGTTGATTTATGCTTGCATATACTTGTTGATCTCTAAGCTGATTTATATCCAGTTGCCTTAGATATAATCAAATTGGGTATGCCTTAATAATTCTGTATCTTATAACAGGTATGTACTGGAGGTGCGGTTTATTTTTGAGGTGACAGTGGCAACTTCTGCACCTTATAATTCATAGAATCTATTCATAACCTGCATAAGTGCATAATGACCTGACCCATCTAGATTTGTCCAGTATGGTAGCCGCCAGTCATATGCAGTTGTTGGCACTTGAAACGAAGCTAGTCTGAAGTTAGATACACTAAAGGTGCCTAGTATACAACCAATTTTAGAGTTACCATGAAAAATAAAGGATGGAAAATAATGCATTGGTAAGTTTTTGAATATTTATTAAAAGTTGAGGTGATAATATTTTGGATATGTTGAATTAATAAAAATAAATTATTGAAATTATTTTTTACTTTTTTTTTCAAACTTAAAAAATGAACTAAAAAATTAAACTTACTTTTTTGGCTCATGTTATATTTTTACTAAACAATGCTGACCCAGAAATTACAGAAAAACTTAGTATGACTGAAGGTTAAAATAAACTGATAGAATTTAAAAAGTATTTTAAGTATTTTGTTTTCGTAAGATAGGCAAAACCAACTTTTTTTAATTTTTGTGTTATTTTTAGTTGTTAGAGAATACTAGAGAATACTAATAATGGATATAAATTATGAATATTCCCATACTATATATATAACACATATAACACACACACACACACACACACACACACATATAACAAATACAGAACTTGTATTTTTGTTGATAAAATGTGACTCTATGAAAAAATCATTATATGTATAGGATTAATTATTAGATATGAATAGCTTCTTATTTTCCATGCATAATTTTAAAAAATCTATGCAGGGAGCATAAAGAAACATGCCAAGAGTTGTATGATTCTTTTTTAAAAAATCCTTATTTTCTTAACTTAAATTAATCTAAGTATACATAAATGTCTCAACATTAAATAAAGTTTTTTTTTTTTAGTTTTTTTTTTTTTTTAACGTTTATTTATTTTTGAGACAGAGAGAGACAGAGCATGAACAGGGGAGGGGCAGAGAGAGGGGGAGACACAGAATCTGAAACAGGCTCCAGGCTCTGAGCTGTCAGCACAGAGCCCGACGCGGGGCTCGAACCCACGAACCGGGAGATCATGACCTGAGCCGAAGTCGGATGCTTAACCTACCAAGCCACCCAGACGTCCCAATAAAGTTTTTATTTCATCTATTTCCAAAGTCTTTGTCCTATGACATTTCTCATGGTGAAAAATATAAAAAGAATTTTCCTTCCTGCTCATTTGGTATGTTTTCATACCAGAATTGATATCTGCAAAATGGGGATGCTGGTTGAAGTGGAAGCTGTTCAGAGGTTCCCAGCAAATGGCAGTTTTTAGATTTGATTGCTTAATTTATGCTAATTTCTATTTTCTTAATTTAAATATACCAATAATGCCTGCAATGAATAGTCATGCGTTTGCACTTTTCCTCCTAAATGAAAACAAAAGTCTGGAAAGCATAATGAGTTCAGTACACATTTTATATATTCCATTCACATATCAATGAATTTAGCATGTGTATTGTTAGTGTGTCATTTTTGAGAAAGAAAGGTGGCTGTTAAGATATGAAAATATGGCCTCAAATTCTGTATACCTCAGCTTACCAAGTCAATAAGGAAGCAATATTTTTAGCTGCCTCTGGAATCTTTGTGGTTGCAAAAGGTATTTGCCTATTAGAGATGAATAACAATCAACCAACCATTAGATGGTTTTCCAATCTTTTCTGTGCACCATGACTTTTTGACGAATAGATAACATATGGATCATGCAGTGTATTTTATTTAAGAATTTAAAAATAAACCTATAACACAGTCTATATACTTCAGACATCAATAGGTCCCTGGCTAATTGCCAAATGCAGTTATATAAAATATAACTATATAATTTAAAATTTGAGATTTTTAGTCAATGCTCACAGAGAATGTATCAAGAAAACTTAATAATAAATTATTTATATTTATTTTGGATTATAACATATATTTAGATACTGATAAAGAATTATAACAAGAATAGATTCTTCAAATGTGTAGTTAAACTGTGAACACATTATTTTTAGAATTTTAAATGTTTTCCTAGTGGGACATTGAGCAAAAGATAATAAAGGGATCTCTCTGTATTATATTTTACAATTGCATGTGAACTTAAAGTATATCAAAATAAAAAAAAATATTTAAACTTAGCACTAATAAGAGAGTAAGATAAAATACAAAATAAACAAAGAAAAATTAAAGCTTACCTATTTATAAATAACCAATTAGAAAATAAAATAGAGAAATATTTATAATAGCATCAGCAATAATAAAATGCTATGGAATAAATTTGTTAACTAATGTTTAACATTAAGAATTTAAAAAATATAAAACTTTGCTGAACAAATTTAAATAAGACATGAATAAATGGATACATGATGGTCATAAAGACTAGAGTCCTATTATTAATAAATCAGTTCTCTCAAATTTAAGTGTGATTCTAATAAAAAAACAATCCCAAAGTGGTAAACTGTTAGAACAAAATTACAAACTTTCTAAATACTAAAAGGTATACTGTGAGAGATAGTAGAATAAAATAGATCACAGAGTTAAAAAAATATATATATAACACAAATGTACATATTTATGAACATGTATATCTATAAAATATTATGACAAAAGTGAGACCAAAATATTAGTCATATCAGTAAATATAGATGGACTTACGAAATCCTGTCTCCAGGATGTATTAAGTGAAAGAAACAAAGTGAAGTAAAATATACACAGCATGCTATAACTTATATGCATAAACACATTTATTTACACTAAAATAAAACAATGGAAGGATAACTACAAAATTACAAATATTAATATGGATAAGGATAGCATTAGAGTAGACAGACTGGGTAGAAATTAGAATTATAAGGCTGTACCATGTTTTGTAGATTTGGAGTCATTTCTCCAGAGAAGATATCTGAGTATTTTAGGTAATTATAAACCTGTTAAATAAAAAAATAGTAAAACAAATGAGCTTCAAGTTTTGTCTAGTTGGTGGCATAACTACATAAATAAGAACTATCCTAAACACTGTAAGGCAGAATGATCTTAACATACATCATTACAGGATATATGAAAAACAAAAAATATGGGGAAAATTCCAATGTTTTCAATTTATCATGGTGGTTATTTGAGATTATTGAGTGTGTAATGTTGGATAAAATCAGTGTGTGATTTTTGCTTTGAGAACCAAGATGCTTGGCATGAGAGAAAGTTTATGTAGATTTAAGGTCAATAAATCTGGGATTTTGAACTGAAGTTATTAGTATGAACCGAGGTATATTTTTGTTAGGAAACCATTTCTAGCTGTGTCTGCTGTAAGCCTGAAGAAACAATGACCAGCCCAGTAACAATAAATTTTTCTAGTGCTCAGGTGTGGTTTCTAAACACAATTTTTCCACCATAAGGAAACAGAGCAACTGGGGAAAATGGCAGAATCCAGGTCTGAGTCAGGAAATGTCAAATAGATGTAACTTCATGTTACATGAGAAAACAAAAATGTTATGAAAGATTAATCTGATCATGCATAAAGAACTAAAGAGGTCATTTGAGTAAGTTTCTACTGGCCAAAGAAGCCAGAGTAATAAATTATATATATATGTACATATATTTATATAATTAATTATATATGTATAATTTATTGACATATTACAAGTTAATTAATAGATCATTCATATATCCAACCGCAGTAACAATTTCCTAGCCAGTTAGGAAATACCATCCAGTTTATTCTTCAATGTTTTTTCATCTTTCACATTTAAATTGTCCTAATTTTAATTGAGGAGTACATATACTTTTAGTAAAAAGAAAAACATTTAGTATTCTTTTTTCAGTAATCCATAACCTGAAATTATCCTTCAGCCAGAATCAAAATGTTTCTCAAATAGGGTCTGTTACCTTTATGTATCTTTCTACAGAATACGTGAATTATTTTTTCAGTGTGATTCTGGAGAACCGGGCAAGCACAGGTATGCAGAATGCTCACTGTGTCTTTTGTGCAAGAACATACTAGGTCACATAATGGGTCTCTCTTTGGTACCTAAACAAGCACCCTCCAGGTGGTGCTAGAGCATTTAGCATGCCATGGTGTAGTAGCAGTTTATCTGGGGACTACTGCTTACATGCGAGACAGATAGCTATTTACCTAAACTCGTTAACAATGAAGAGGGAATTAACTCAAGCATCTGCCATTATTTAAGAAACTAATTTCAGCGTTTAATAACCATAAGAAGGTTGCTATAAGCCTGGCTACATTCTCCAAAAACTTAGAATTAATGGAGTTCTCACTACTTTGGAAAAGGAGTCCAGAAGAATATAAACCAAAATCTGATCAAGATTTCACCAATTATGAACTAAACCAGTAAACATGTTGAGGGTATCTCAGAATTTGTGAGAAAATTGGGATATATCTGCCATCCCCCTAGTATGTCAGAGTCCTCTGCTGGCTGGGAGAAAGAAACAGAGAGAGTATTAAGAATCAGTCAAGTGGGTGGTTTTAATGAGCTGGGACTGGATATTTCATGAATCACATTCACCCACTGGCCACAGACACAAATCAGCTAGTTGTATGCTGAATAAAAAGAAGAGACAATTTTGGTGGCCATCTAGCTAGTCCCTGCTCATTTATTTAAGTGACTTAAGCCAATTTAATTAACCTAAGTAATCTATGCTAAATGGCTTAGCCAGTTTAGCTTTTCACAAATATTAGGATTTTCTGCCTTTTTTAAAGATAGATATTAGCAATCTATAATCATAGTAACAAGGGATAACCACAGGTTTCTATTTCAGTTATTCGTATTTTTGTTTCCCTGCATTTAGTATGTCATCTATCTGGTTATTTTATTTTATTTTATTTATTTTTTTAAGGAAGGAAACCAGTTCTTTATTTTGACCACCACCATTGGCAGCATAACAATGACAGAGGCAAGTCTGCTTATCTGGTTATTTTAAACATTTCATTTATATAACTAGTTTTCAAGAGTTTGATTATGATGTGCCCCTGGTGTTATTTCCCTTGTTTTATTTTGTTTGGGGGTTTGTTGAGCTTCTTAGATACATAGTTTTATAGTTTTCATTGAATCTGGACATTTTGGGTTATTATTCTTTCAAATGATTTTTCTTTGCCCTTGTCTCCTTTACTTCTAGGACTATAATTGTGTGTATAATAGAATGCTTGGTATTATCCAATAGGCCATTGATACTCTGCTTTTTCCCAATATTTTTCATCTCTTTCATTTTGGGTATTTTCTATAGCTATATCTTCTAATTCACTTATCTTCTTCAATGTCTAAGCTGCTATTAATCTTTCTCAGTTAAATTTTCATTTGAGATATTAAACTTTGTACCTCTAGAACTCCCTTTGATTCTTCTAAACTATTTCCTACTTAACTCTTCATTATATTGATTTTTTTCTTTAAACACTTGAAGATAGTTATAATAGCTATTTTAACATCTCTGCTTTCAAACTGCATCATCTCTGTTTGTGTAACTGTTTTTACTGACTGATTTTTCTCCCAGATGTAAGTCAAATTTTCCTACTTCTTAGAGTATCTGGTAGTATTTTATTGGATGCTGGACATTTTGAATTTTACATTGTTGAATGTCTAGATTTTGTTGTCTCCTTTAAAGAAGTTTGGATTTGTTCTGATAGGTAATTAATTTAGTTCTAGTTTAGTTTCATCTATGAATGGCTTGTTTTTAAACTTTGTTTACATGAGTCCAGAGTTGTTTTGGTCCAAGAATAATTTAGTTCTGCACTAAAAAATCGACCTTTTGGATCTCTACTGAATGTCCCAAGGACACTATACCCCAGGTAGCTGGAACTAAACATCTCCCATTCTTGAGTGGGAGCTTTGAAATAATTTACCTCATAAATCTGCAATTGTTCCTTTCTAGCCTTTGCAGATTTCTTAAGTTTTTTTATGTAGCTCCTCTCTGGAACTCTACCCTGCCTTAGTCATTGAACTCTGGTTTTGGGCTTTTTGAATAAGCAAACTGCATGTTTTGCTTGGGATGGCCCTTTTTGCTCCAATGCTCAGAATGTCTTTCTGAAAAGAAAGTTGGTCAGTTATAGAATAAAATTCATCTGCTTTGATTTTCTCAGAGATCACATTTCTATGTTGCCTATAGTCCAGTGTCTGAAAAAATTTTAGTATCTATTTGTCCAGTTTTCCAGTTGTTTATGGTGGGAAGGTAATTAGGTTTCTGTTATTCCATCATGGCCAGAAGTGGATTTTTCAATTCAATCATTTTTGTACTAATTATCTGAAATAGATTTTAATATTTGTGTTGACTTTTTTTTTAAATTATAAAATTCCTTTGTCTCTGAGGACAGTCAACATTTTTATTTCAGCTCATGATCTTGGACATACTATATATGAGAGATCTAAGTTTTTCTTTCTCATAAACTCTCCTACATAGTATTTTTTTAATGTTTATTTATTTTTGAGAGAGGGGGAGACAGAGCATGAGTAGGGGAGGGTCATAGAGAGGGAGACACAGAATCCGAAGCAGGATCCAGGCTCTGAGCTGTCAGCACAGAGCTGGATGTGGGGCTCAAACTCACGAAACATGAGATCATGACCTGAACCAAAGTTGGACACTTAACCAGCTGAGCCACCCAGGTGCCCCTCCAACACATTCTTGATATTCTCACTTTTTCTAATTTAGTCTCTAATCCTTTTCCTCCTGCTCATTTTCTGGCTATGTGATGAGGTCATGGATAACACACTAATTAAAATACAGTAAGTATCAATTTGAGACAGTCTTCTCATGGGTGCTCTGGTTACAAGCACTGATAAATGCACACAATTTGAGCTTCTAGAATAGAAGATTTGCTTAATTCACACAGTAATCCCAATAGCAGTCATTGTGGCCAATTGGTGTTGATGAACTTCTAATCAATCATTAAATGGATTGATAAAACCAAATCAGATATGCAGATGATTTTCTTCCTACTTAGTGCTTTTGGATACTTTTTTAGTCCCTAGTTCTTAATGTACTCTGCTTTAGGGTATTATAATAAATGAGCCAGATTATTGGTATTTTTTAATCAGTTCATGTGTTAAAATGTTTAACTCTCTGTTTTGATTACATGCAATGGGGAAGGTAATTGTTTCCCCCCAAAATAGGTTTCTTTAATTGAGTTAATTCTTTAGAAATATATATTTCCATATGTTCTACTTATATTTTTGGTGGGCTGGTTGCAGATACAGATTTGTTAGATTACGTTTATTACTTTATATTGCATCTACTCCCCAAAGGATTTAAGGGGACTAATATCAAGTGTAAGATGTTGCTAAATACTGCTTTTTGAAAGCAACGAACATGTCATTAGCTTCCTTTTCTTTTTCTTTTTTTTCTTCTTCTTTCTTATGAAGAGTATATAAATAAATAGCATTAATTCTACTAGTATTTATTGATACCACTGTGCCCACTAATTCATATTAGTGATGAATAAGAGACAAGAATTTTGCTCTCATTGAAGCTCATTTTCTATTGGCAGGAGATGGAAGAGGAAAAGCATGCAAACAAGCAAACAGTTGAACGAATAAGAAATTAAAGTAGCAGTAAAGACCATAATATAAAATAAAGTAGGGAAAGGTGTCAATGTAACTTCTTCAGAAGACAAATACTAGTTGAGAAGGTGAAAATTAAGCTGAAATGTGGATGACAAGAAGTCAGGTATGTGAAGTTAGATGGAATAAACAGCTTGTGCAAAGGCCCCCAAGCAGGTGTGTTATAGGAGAAACCGTTCCTCTCCCCGAGCAAACAGAGGGAGAGAAGTTAGAAAAGTTGGTGTGGCTGTGTGGAGCACTGTGGGACATGTGGTGAAAGTGGAGGCCGGATCATATGAGGCTTTGAAATCTCTCTTCCCAAACACTCTTCTGGACAACTGGGCAATTTAGAACACACTTTATTTTTAGGATATGTGAGTGTGAAGCTTTGACTCTTCCATATGCAATTTATGGATACCAATCTCTTCTTATGGCTGCATTTTCTTGGGTTGTTAATCTACATCCAATTTTGAATGTCTAGAAAGTCTGTGACCTGATGAACACATTTATATATCTTCCCCAGTCACTTCTCGGCTCATTTACACCTGCCAAAAGATGGTGAGCATTGGACAGCTGTGCACCTTACTGATACTTATTATCCTGATCACCTTTCACACTGGGTTGAAAGGTCTGTGATGTGTGACTGCAGTTCTTGAGACTATAATCGGAGTTGGTTCTTGGGCTTTAATGAGTATATAACCAGCTAGTTTGTAGGCATGTTACACATGCCTATTTGCAGTTCTAAGCTTCTAAAGGATTGGGACAGTTCAGCTCTAACAACCCTTAATATTGCTGCCACAATGGCAAATGTGAAGATGCTTATTATATTGTAGCTGCTGATGAAAAGCAGAGATGGTCAAAATCCCAACCAGTGTAACACCAGCTGTAAATGACACTATATTAAGAAAGTGTTTCTTTTCCAGAGCAGCTATGAATGGAGAAAGTAGAACATACTTTTGTGTCCATCTGTTTGTGGCACAGCTTAGGAAAATATTTTTAAATGATTTGAGAGCGAGTTTTTGGGGCTCTTCCACAGTTTTATGTATTTCATAATTTGCCAGCTATTTAGAACCCTGTGAATGCAATTGGCTTAAATAGCTCATTTATGTTAGTTTTGGAATATTCACACATCATTCTAAAAGGCAACGTCCTATTCCTGCAAGCTTATTTCATAACTCCTCTTGTTAATGCAAAGAAGCAAACTCCCTCACATAGACCCATATGAGCTATTTGCGTCTTCATGCTCTCAAGTCTGTGATCATTTTTCTTCCTCTCAAATGACAAAACAGATAAATTTGTATTGATAGTGTGAACAATTAAAGAGATAAGTGAAATTAGAATATTTGAAAGGTATGTCACCTTCTAGATAAATCTATTCGTGAGGCTTTTGTAAAATCCTGTCTGTCAGCGTCATGCAAAATTGGACAGAAATGCTAAAACTTGAATTTCTCATTTTCAGCTGCCAAAAGGTACATATTGCTTTAAGAAACTGATATCTGTGTCAGGAGGGTCTCAGCAGGATGGTGACTGGGTAGGAGTTGGAACTGTGAGTTCACCAAGTGGCTCCATGCTCTGGGCATGTGCTGGGGGTAGGATGTCCACTGAATGTCCCCACCCATTTACCTCTGGTTGCAGGATGATTCGAAGAAGAAACAAACAGAACCATACAAGGACCAGGAAGAGAATCTCCTTTCTCCTGTAGTATCCTTTTATAGCCCTCTCTCTCTCTAAAAAAAAAAAAAAAAAAAATAATGTTGTATTCAGTGCAAAGGAGAATTGTTTACAGGGTCTAGCACCATTGTCACATCAGAAGATAAAAGATATATTTGGATCTGAGAGACAATAGATTGATAACTGCCCCCAAAGATAAGTGGAAGATAAATTGGCAAAAGAAAATGGTACTTTTAATTTGTGTTTGACTAAGGGAACTATGTAGATGTCTATATATTTCACTGTATGTTTCCTCTGACTGTTTTTCCCTGTTAGAACGACTGTTTGTTTCCAGTTTAATTGGAATTTGATCCTGAGGCAGTAATGTTGTGGTGAAAATTTCCATTGACTTTGGCCCTTCATTTTCTTCATTCTGCTCCCCTCCCCCACCTGGATATATGCGTGCACATATACACACCTAGCTGAATTCTAATCCAAATTCTTCCAGTTATTAGATTCATAATTCTCTAAAACTTAATCTGCCTATTTGTAAAGTAGGAGTTAAAATATGTCTTCAATTATATAAGCCCTACAAAACAATGTTTGAGAAAATTCAGCTCATCTTAGACACCATGTAAAGGTTTGTCAAATTCAAATCCTTTGTAATTTCTGACTCAAAGACTATTGCAACAATAGTATATAAATGAAAAGGATTAGGTGGTTTTCAGCTTCTGTACATGAAGGAAACCACAGAAAATCCTAACTGAGGTAACATTAGTAAATATTAAGAACGTATCTATGGCTTATAAGTAACTTGTTTTACATTTTGTAAACCATTTGAAATCACAAACTCATATTGTAAAGGCTTCAACATTTTATAAGAAGATAATAATTATTGTTATTCTATCTACATAGATGTTTGAAAGTTGTAATTGTAGAGTTGATCAGTCGATCAATCAATGTGGTTATTTTTAAGTGGTTTCTCCCTTCTGCCGAGTAATTACCTCTCTCATTCAGTATGTACTCCTAAATAACTCCCTCTCCTGAACACACATGCATTTATTCTAATGAGCTGACATATTCTTGGTTGACATGTGAATGAAGTTGTTTCTCTTCCACATTCTAGCACCAGTCATAGCCTCTGTTCTTTTACACCTTAACAATTCTTGAGACTTCCAATCATGCACCATTTTATTGTAATTAAATCATGCATTTTCTTCTACCTGGAATGCCTTTGAAAGCTTATTCATCCATCAAGCCTTCACTGATAGTACAAGCCAGGAGTGATCTCTTAGTCCTTTGATCTCTCCCTCACCCCACAGAATGTGGTCTGTATACTCCTTCCACAATGTTCTTCCTTATGCCATAGGCCTCTGTACTTTTTGCCTGTGTCCAGTTCAATGCTCTTGAATAATAGGGTCAGTTTCTCCTTTGTGTAACATACAATGTATTACAGTATACAATAGTTGGTACCCAATACTATTTGATTATGATAATAATAGTAATAAATAAGGTAAATGATATAAAACTGATTATAATAATAATATAGTAGCTGTACTTAAAAATATAATTTCTCAATAGCTAATATAGTTAGAGGGCTCAAAATTCAAAAAGCACTGAGAGCTATACAATGACAACTCTCCCTTCTCCTCCTTGAACTCAATTCCTCTCCAGATAGATAATAAATGTTATTAATTTCTTAGCTTTCTTGCAGAGAAATTGTATGTGTATATCAGTTAAAACATGTATATAATTACCCTATTTTTTAAAGGTATTGAGCACTTTGGTTTTTTTTACCTTAATATATTTAGGATACCTTTCCACATAACATAATTATAACCAATGTTTATTTAGTATTTACTATGTACTAGATTTTGTTTTCAGTGTTTCATATGCATTAAGTTATTTGATTATGACAATAACCCTAAAAGCTAAGTACTATTATTGTCCCTCTCTTGTTAAAGAAGAAACCGAGGTATCAGGAAATTAAGGAAACTGCTCAAGATCACATGGTTAGTAAGTAGCATGACTCAATATTAGAATACTGACAGTCTAGTTTTGTGGTTCATGTTTTCATCCATTAGGCTACACTGACACTTGTAGAACTTCCTCTTTCTTTTTTGCAGCAGAAGACTAAATTTCAGATCCTTAACAGCTGTTGTTGTTGTTTTTTTTTTTAATGCTCACTCTACATTAGGCACAGGGCCAGTCACATTGCATGACTGAAAAAGGCACAATTCATGTGGAATTCTCTATGAACGAATTATCTTGGAATTGTGTATGTTACCCTGGAAGGCACCTTTCAATAGCTCATAAAGAAAATGAGATTTAGATTGGTAATTTGCCCAAGATTACATACAGAACTAGTAAGTATAGGATTGGGAAGTGAACAATAATCTACTTAACACCAAAGCTTACCAAACTACCACAGTTAAACGGCTTCAGACTTCAAATCTTCAGCAAGGAGAAAATGTATCTTTTAGATTGTAGGTGATATTGTAGAGAAAACAGTGGTACGATCTTGGTTGAGTTTCCTTTAGGATAATCCTGTAGATTCTCTGCAAATACTTCTTTTCCTGCCCACCACTCCTTTCTCAAACTTGCTTCACCTATTACATTCCTGTATTTCAATCATAAGGAGAAGTAAAAGAAGAGTTCATTTCAGAAAGATAAATGTTTAGCATAAGATATGGATTCTAGCTGATTTGGTCAGCTAGATTTTCAGACCACACTTCACACTCAAAAAGAAAGTAAAAGAGATATGACAAATGTCACTTAGAATTCTAAAAAAATTCTTCTTATCTTTTTCTTCTCCTTTCATTTCTTCCATCTTCCCTTCTCCCTCCCCCTTTTAAATGTTTATTTATTTATTTTGAGAGACAGCTTATGCACAGAGGGGAGGCACACAGAGGGAGGAGAGAGAGAATCCCAAGCAGGCTCCATGCTGTCAGTGTGGAGGCTGAGGTGGGGCTTGATCTTAAGAACTGTGAAATAATGACCTGAGCTGAAATCAAGAATTGGATGTTTAATCAACTGGCCCACTCAGGTGCCCCTTGTTTTTCCATTTTTTCTGGTCTGATTCCACTCTGAGAACACTTGCCCTATTTGGGGTTAAGTTTTCTTTGGGTTACTTTTGAGTGACTCACAGTTCTGGAAATTGATAAAAATTTGCAAAATTCCTGAGCAGGCTTTTAAACTTCTCCTTCAACCTTTGAAAAGGATTACTCCTCTGGGAGAAAATGAGCAGATGGTGCCTAAAGCAGTTGGCCAAATTTCTGTAACAATGCTATTACTTGACTCTGTGTCATCCGCTGGAGCGTCTGTCAGAAAAAAGAGTTATGCTTCTGTGCTTCTCTCCTTTGACAATTAATCACACCTCTCCTCCATTTCTCACTGTTCAGCATATTGTCTTTTTCAAAATCTGGTGCCAGAAGGTTTCAGTGACTCCCTGACATAATTCAAAAAAGATACTACAACAATAGCATTATTGGGAGTCCTGTGAGACAAAGAGGGACTTCACTAGGAAAGAGGCTGACACTTTTTCAGTGATTTGTGACAAGAAGACTATTTAGAGTCAGTCACTTAATCTCAAGGGAATTATGATCTATGATGACATCTTAGTAAAGAAAAAAAAAAACCCTAATATGCTATGGAAACTCCACAACCTTCTGCTCCTCCATCATTCTGACTTATTTCTAGTCAACCTATGCTCACATATGTACATGGTGAAGAAAATCGATCATTTATTCTTGCCATGTGTCATTATTACCACATGAGATGCCCGTGTCAGAGATCATATGTCCAAATGCAACAGTTATTTGTAATATTGCCTGCATCAATTAAGACAGTGACTGTAAATGCCCATGACTATGCCTTGGCCAAAGTTAGAGAAGAAGGAGCAGGAGACATGTACTAAATTGGAGCAGTCATAGTCGTAACACTAAAACCATTGGTCATAAATATGCATATATTCTGTTCAATTAGAATATTATGAGTCTTTAAGGATAGAGTGAATAACTCTATTTCATAGGTAAAAACCAGGTTATGTTTTATATCCTAGGCATCCAACAGTTACTATGGATTTCCAGATACAATCTTAATGGCTTTAAGCTCTTTAGCCAAAGTCATAAAATTTTTAATGTTTCTGTTCAGCACTGGTCCAGTCCACCTGAGGCTAAGCCAATGGACTCTCCCTCCTACATCAGAATTAGAAACTCATGTGCTGGCCCAGGGGATGGAACAAGGCAGAGGATGACTGAGTTTTCTTTTTCTTCTTCTCTTTGCCAAATACTGTTTTTTGTTTTTGTTTTTGTTTTGTTTTTGTTCTTGTTGTTTTATTTGTTGTTTTGTTGTTGTTTTTTTTTTTTTTGAGAGGGATTTGATGTTCTTGAGTTTATTTTTGAACAGAGAGGATATTTATAGGAAAAAAGAAACAAGAACAGGGACTGCCCATGGAAAACTAGTCTAGCATGGTCTGCTAGAAAGCCAATATACCTGTCTGTTATTTCTTTGTTCCTTGGAGACTTTATCATACTGATATTGAACTGTATCCTCTCCTCCACAAACAGTGGAGGCTTAAGATTTCTGTGTAAAAGGGCTGAAGGTCACAAACAGTTGGACTTATTGGAAGTCAGAGACTAGAGAACTTTATTTGAAGCTGTGTTTGTTCACTGTGATTAACTTAGATTATTTATTACAGACAAATATAACAAACATTCTTAGAACTTTTAAGATTCAAGATTAAGAACATATCAATTTTTTATATCAGATTATATTATTAATGATATTATAACTATAATCATTGTTTTTTTTTAAATACTTTCAGGGATAAAGAATCTAGCACTGCTAAAGCTTCCTCAATTTACCTTTTGGTTCTGTGTTCATGAGATCTTCCATGTTGTTCATTCTTCTACCCCCACAGATGTCACCTGCTTCTCTGTCCTTCCACTGTACTTTCTGTAGTTTTCTATTGTAGCTCTTATCATTTGGTGTTGTAATTATTTGTTCCTGTTTTCCATTAGATCATTTGTTCTATGATATTGCTGTATTTATTTTTATTTCCATGGCACATAGCATTGATTAACATCAATGCTGATGAATCAGAGGTTCAATCTCTTGGATGACAGTGTACAGAGCTCTCCTTACCTGTTCTTTAGTGAAATTGATGACAAACAAAAACAAAACAAAAACAAAACAAAACAAAAGAAAAAAGGAAAGAAAAAAGAAAACTCAATCACGTAAAGCTTTCAGAAATAGCCCTTAGGACAAATGTCAAGCAAAGACACATCTCTTCAAGGAAATCTATAAAAGGTAGTAAGAAAGGTGAGAGTTTGAGAAAGGTGATATTTGAACCAGGACTGCTTCCTTCTTTCCTTTTTCCCAGCTCAGCAAGATGGAAAAACTACTCCAGACCACTGCAGCCAAGAAGATAGGACCCCTTCTTACCTAGCCCCTTGTCAGAGGGCTTTTTTCTCTGGGGAAGGAGGTCTTTAGTGCTTCACATCTTGGCCCCAGCTACCTCTTGCTGAGGCTAGGTTCCAGGTGATTCCTGATGAGAGTTGGTACTCCCTTCTTCCATCTAGCCCTCACTTACAGAATGGAGGCTCTACTTTGGGTATGGAGTCCTGAGAATACTGTGGCACTGATTTACTTGCCCTCACCATTAGGTAGTGGTTCCACACCAGGAGAGAGAAGCTAAGAGAGCCTCAGTGGTTGCCCCCCTACACTGAGTGTTCAGCTTCTAGAGGGAGTAGCCACACTGAGAGAGGCTTGCCATTTACCCCACCCTCAGTTCTAGGGTCCTTCTTCACAGATTTTTGCCTAAAAGGAGAAGCAGACTGTAAAACAGATAACTCTTTACAATTTCTCAAAGGAATTGACTTCATTTGCAATGGAGCATGGAGTAATTCAAATCTAAGGCTCTCTCAGGAACAGTGGAGGTTGTGGTGAAAGACAATTAAGAGACTAGTAGATTTTATGAAGATATAGCTTAGACTGTAAGCTACATTGTCACCACCTTCAGCTCTACAGCCCTGGCTAAAAGAGTTTTTCTGGAGGGAGAATCAGGCCATAAAACAGATAGCTCCAAATCTTTTCTCAAAGGAACTGACTTCATTTGCAGCAGTTTAATGAAGTTTAAGCCTAAGCGCACTCAAAAGAACTGTGGAAATTGGTAAAAGACATTTGGGAAGAAATTCTTGAATGTAATGAAGACATAGCCTAGACGGTTGGCTGCCAGTTTGTAGGAGATAACTAGAGAATAAGATAGCTGGGAGAAGCTTTCCTGCCATTTAAACAAATCTCAGACACTGACCACAGAATCTATTTCCTCTAAGGAGCCACCATTTGATTGGAATAGTTTGTATGTGTCTAGGGGCATTGCTGAAACAGTAGAGCATTGGGGCGCCTGGGTGGCTTAGCAGGTTAAGCGACTCTTGAGTTTGGTTCAGGTCTTGATCTCATGGTTTGTGAGTTCATGCCCTCAGTCAGCCTCTGTGCTGACAGTGCAGAACCTGCTTGAGATTCTCTGTCTTCTCACCTTCTGCCCCTCAACCACTTGTGTTCTCTCTCTTTCTTTCTCTCTCTCAAAAATAAATAAACTTAAAAAAACTCCACATATTGGGGCGCCTGGGTGGCTCAGTTGGTTAAGCGTCCAATTTCGGATCAGGTCATGATCTCATGGTTTGTGAGTTCCAGCCCCGCGTTGGGCTCTGTGCTGACAGCTCAGAGCCTGGAGCCTGCTTCTCATACTGTGTCTCCCTCTCTCTCTTCCCCTCCCTCGCTCACACTTGATCTCTCTCTCTTTCAAAAATAAATAAACATTAAAAATTTTTTTTAAACCAACCCCCCCCCAAACTCTCTACATCTTTATTTATAAAAAAAGAAAAGTAGAGCAATCAGCTGGAAATTAATGGAGTTTAACAGCTGAATGTGTTCATTGTAAGAAAGGAAGAGAGCCTTATAAATACTACCCTTCTAGGGTAGCTGTGCCTTTCTGAAGAGCAACGAAAAACAGAGGCTTTGATTATGTTGGAGAGGTGTGCATGGGGAATAGACTATGTTAAAATAATCCAGCCATTCACTAAACAAATTTTTAAAAATGGCAATAACATTCCCTTGAAGGGGAAAAACCAGTACCCAGAGTTTCTATAATATCATCTAACATTTTCAGTTTCCCCCAAATTACAAGATGTGCAAAGAAACCAGAAAAACAAACAAACAGTACAAAGTGTCTGTGACAGTGACCAGATATCAGATTTAACATAAACTTTTCAGCTCCAGAATTTCATTTGGTTCTTTTTTTTTCTTTTTCTTTCTTTCTTTCTTTTTTTTTTTTTTTTTTGGTCTCCTTATTGACAGTCTTTATTTGATGGAACATTCTCATTATACCTTCCTTAACTTCTTTAATCATGCTTTCCTAGAGTTTTTTTTAACATATTTGAAATGGCTGCTTTGAAGCGTTTTATGTGAAATCTGATCTCTCTGATGCATGCGTTAGGCATTCTTCTCAGAATACAGAGCCAAGAGGAGGAAGGTGACCAGAACTCATAGGCACGCTGGTATTGTTGCAGGATTTTTTACTTCAATACCCAGGGTTCCTTGTTTCACTGCTTTGAAGAATGAACAGGTGAACACAGAATAAAATGAGCAGCAGGTAAAAGTTTACTAGATTATGAGATCAGAAAGTAAGAATAGTATGACAGCTCTCTTTACAGAGAAGGGGCATTTGAAAGTGAATGTCCCCGATTATGGGTAAAGGACTTTGTTTTATAGGGCTTTGGTCCGCTCCCCCTTTTCTTCCCCCTTGTTCCTTCTCAGGTTCTACCCTTATTGGCTAGGTAACCCTAAATGCCTGGTCATTTCCTTTTGATTAGCTCGTTTCCATTGTATGAGGGCGTTGTCCATGGCCAGACTGTTGCTTGTGGGTCATGCGTTTTATGGTCTACTTATTTTTAGTCAAGTCTTTTGTTTGTCAAATTCCTGAAGAAACCTGAAGTGGGGTAGGTGGTGTCGGTCACATTCTCAAGAGGAACTTCATGCCTGAGGGAGTTTGCTTGAGGTCAGACGTTCCCAGAAGAAATGTTTTAACATTTGTGTTTTTCCCCATCCAGAGACCTCAGGTCCTAACCTTCCCCTTCTTCTTATTTGAATTCTATCTTTTCCTACTATAGTGTTCTGTTACTTTTTAACTATGACCCTACTTTATGATCCAGTTTTTTTCCTCTAGGGAGCTAAAGACTACAATTCTATTACAATTCCTAAGGCCAAATTCACTGAAAACTATTTTTATATTGTCATATTGTTGAGGCTTTTCTGCCAGCCTGTCTTCTTGGCCACTTCATAGGCTATGGAATTCTGAATTTTCTCACCACATGAACTAAATATGAGATTTCACTGAATATATTTTTAAAAGTGACAAAACATGATTTTTTTTCAGACATATTAGATGTCATCCCTCCAGGAAACCCAGGTCTAATTGCTCCAAATGAAATACAGGTGGGGATTTCTATAGAATATCTTTAAAGATGAGATTTATTTTACTGTGAGATATCGGGCTGTAATACTAAAGTTAGAACTAAATAGATTTATTAAGGCACTTCTTTTTTTTTTTTTTAAACTTTTTTTTTAACGTTTTATTTATTTTTGAGACAGAGAGAGCATGAACGGGGCAGGGGCAGAGAGAGAGGGAGACACAGAATCGGAAACAGGCTCCAGGCTCTGAGCCATCAGCCCAGAGCCCGACGCGGGGCTCGAATTCACAGACTGCGAGATCCTGACCTGAGCTGAAGTCAGACGCTTAACCGACTGAGCCACCCAGGCGCCCCTATTAAGGCACTTCTGAGTAGATGATGATATTTTTAGATTCAAGAGAAATATACAATTTACATATGTATGTTTATATATCAGAATGTTCTTCTGCCTAATAAAATACTTGATTTCTCACATTTAATAGTAAAATAATTTTTACATATATATGAAAGAGAGTATTCATTTATGAAAAAAACAACATACTTTGTTACTTGATTTGAATAGATTACCAGGATGTTCTATTATTCTATTTCCCAGTTTATATTTGGACTATTCATTATTAAAAAAAATCATCTCTATCAAATTACTGTCTTTGAGCCTCTTAAATACATTTTTATTCAAAAGTATCAATGCACAGTTTTAAAATATGGTAGCACAGAGAAATCAAAGTTACAATTTGTCTGTTAACGGAGATTTTAACAAAACCTGCCAGAATTCTTCAGGGCTTTTTCATGGGCAATTTTTCTGAGTCAGCTTAATTGAATATTAAAATATTTAATATTAAGAAAGTAAAACTTGACAAGCAGACAATGACATGAACAGCAAAAGTCAGCATTTTTAGGTGTCTATTCAATGACTTCTAACAAATGTCCATAATCATATAACCACTACTAAAAACAAGATGTGTAGTACTTTAATCTCTCCAAAAGATTTACTAGTGCCCCTTTGCATTTAGTCCTTTTACCTCTCTCCCAGCTCCAGGCAACTACTGATCCAACTTCCGTTTCCATAGTTTTTCTTTTGAAAGAATGTTATATGAATGGAAGCATACTGGATGTAGGCTTTTGTGTCTGGGTTCTCTCTCTAGCTTCTTTCACTTTTAAGTTTCATCTGTGTTGTTGCATGTAGGAGTGGTTCATCCACCAGTGGCCAGATTGTTTTCAGTTTTGGTAAATGTAAACAAAGCTGCTGTGAAATGTATATACTGACCTTTGTGTGGACATATGTTTTCATTTATCTTGTTTAAATGGAAAGATACGAGGTTGCTGGATGGTGATATAAAGAACTATCACAACTAAACACCAAGAAAACAAACAACCTAATAAACATTGGGCAAAAAATTTGAATAGACACTTCAGCAAAAAAGATACAAATCAGTCAAATAAGCACATTAAAAAATGCTCAACATCATTAGTCATTAAAGAAAAGCACACTGAAATTACGGTGAGATATACTGTACAGCCACTAGAGTGACTGAAAAGAGTAGCCAGGTGCTAACAATACAGAACAACCGGAACTTTCATATATTGTTGGAGGGAATGCAAAATGGTATGGTTATTATGGAAAAACATTTTGGCAGTTTCATATAAAATTAAGCCTATATTTTGCTAATTTTCCTAGGAACAGTTTAAGCAAATGGCTCCACCTAGTGCAAATATGGAAAGAAACACTTATAAAATCTACATTGGATTTGAAAGAATTGCAGCATGCCAATTTTTATCCTATTTTTTATTTAGACATTCTTATTTTATTCTGAATCTTATTTCTGTGTGGTAGTTTATGAGCTCAAGGTAAGAAAATTCTGAAAAATAATTAAATATATAAAATGAAATATTTTGGCATACTATTTTCTTCTTTAAAATATATTACACAGATAAATTTTTTATTATAAAGGACACATAACATGAAATTTACCATTTTAGCTATCTGTAAGTATACAGTTCAGCTGCATCAAGTACAGTCATCCTTTTGTGCAATTATCATCACTGTCCATCTCCAGAACTTTTCTTCATTCCTTAACTGATACCTGTACCCATTAAATATTAACTCCTCACCTCCTCCTCTCCCCAACCCCTGGTTACCTCTATTCCACTTTCTATTTCTATAAATTTGAAGAGTGATATTTTCTTCTTTTCCCAGATTTATTGAGATGTACCAATGTATAATATTGTGTAAGTTTAAGGTATGCAATGTGTTGATTTGATAGATTCATATATTATGAAATGATGACTATATTAGCATTAGCTAACATCTCGATCATGTCTATAGTTCCTTTTTTTGTGCCACATAGTATTAAAAGAAGAAAGAGGAGGGGAAAACGTGCCATATAATGATGGGTAAATTCCAGACACTACATAATAAAAAACCATTGTTTTCTCAAAGGTAAAGTGATGTTAGACTAGGATACTGAGAAAGCAAGAAACTCTTATGCTTCAAAATAAAAACTTTTGTTTTCATTTTCAATGTTAGTAGTATTATAAATATATAAAATGAATATATGGGGAAATGGTTATGTAGGTCTCTGATTGCTTGTTTATTTATTTATCCTTTGAATTTTGATTCAGCAATTAACACATGCCAGACACAATAAGAAGCCCAACAGTTGCAAAGATGAATATGAGGCATAGCTCCTATCTTCCAGGAGTTCACATATATTGTGGGAATGATGGTAACAGTATATAAAAATAAAAACAACAAATAAAAAGCATGAAAGAAGAAATGGCATTGTACAAATAATGGTTTATTTGTAGATATATTTGTTCTCCCAAATTAATAACCTGAAAATAATTTATTTACATAAAATTTGTATTTCATCTCAAATGTGTAATTGCAGGAGAGCCCTATGTAAATTTAGAAAAGGGATAAAGTTTTCCTTTGCACATTATAAGAAAGATGCTTAAATTACTTTGAAAACTCAGTATTTTCCATTAATTTAGTAGAACCAGTTTGAATATGAACATTTACTATAGCATGCGAGGCACTACATACTTTTAGTACTTACCAAAAGAAGCTGAATGTAATTTGAGGGTAAAAAGTATGTTTTTAAAAAATTGTAAAAAAAAAAAGGGGGGGCTTTAAGGTATTCTAAACTAGCAATGTTAAGAGCTAGAAATATAGTTTATATCAATGTACTTCTTTGACTCAATTAACAAAAGCTCTTTGATTCAATGTACAGAGAATGTATATTTTTAATTTTTTTTAATGTTTATTGTTGAGGGAGTGGACACAGAGACAGGGAGACACAGAGTCTGAAGCAGGTTCCAGGCTCTGAGCTCTCAGCACAGAGCCTGATGTGGGGTTCAAACTCACAAACTCACAAGATCATGACCTGAGCCAAAGTTGGACGCTTAACCAACTGAGCCACCCAGGCACCCTGAGAATATTTTTTTAATGGACACATACACTCAATTACACATATAAGACAGAAATATTTAAGTGTAGAAAAGATCAAGGAATTTGTTCATTTGGAACCATGTCATAGTTTTTCTACCAGGAGCTATGAAAAATACATTTTAGAGAGTATCTTTGAAGAATGAAAGCATTTGTTATTCTCTCCTCTATACCAGAAGCTCTTTTAACTATTTGATGGGTTTTATAAATTAGATTAAACACTTTCCAAGGGGAAGACACACAAAATTCTTTCATATACTGAACTTGAGAGAGAAAATCATTAACTTAAGTCTATGGAAAGCCATTCCTGGGTCTGGACATACTCTTATCAGTGGCCAGCTGTTGCTTTTCTAAGACTGGCTGCAACCAGGAACTGTTTTTATTCTTAATTGAGAATGGTCATCCCAAATGGTTGGCAAACTTTAGGTTTCTCCTGTCTCCTAGCAGCATGGGTCCCTAAAGAGCAGTACAGGCCAAGATCATGATGTCATTCCCACTGTGGCCTTGAGTATTCAAGAGCTAAATTGTTTCTCATCTTGTTTAAAAATATCTTGTTTCAACTATTGAATATATTGCCTGTGCTTAATTTTATAGACTGATGTCAAACATATAGAGCATATTAAGAAATTTAATATTATGGCGTGCCTGGGTGGCTCAGTTGGTTAAGCATCTGACTTTGGCTCAGGTCATGATCTCACCGTTCATGAGTTTGAACCCTTCATTGGGCTCTGTGCTGACACCTCAGAGCCTGGAGACTGCTTCAGATTCTGTGTCTCCCTCTCTCTCTCTGCCCCTCCCCTGCTTGTGCTCTGTCTCTCTCTCGTTCAAAAATAAACATTTAAAAAAAAATTAAAAAATAGAAACTTAATATTATTAATTTTTAGAATATTTCTTTCCTATACACTACATCAATTTACATAATAAATTACTTAGTACAGTTTTGATTCAACTCAAAATTGCTAAATATAAAGATGCAATTTTAAGCTTTTTCAGAGAATAATTACTATAGAACAAAATTTCCATTAAGCATATATTAAGCATAGTATCTACAAATTATAGGAGATTTTAGTCATAAACCTTTACCCTATTTATATAATAAACTCGTGTCTATTTTGTGGTAAAAATTCTGTATAAAAACAAGAAATGGCTACTAATAGGCTATAGATGTATGCTTTCTGTGTGACTACCTTGGTGGTCTCTGCTCTTAGAAACTGTGGCTTAGTCACAACTATATCCTGTTTCAGCTCTTCTGGTGGAAAGGGGTTTGTAACCTAAAGAATTTATGTTTTACAAATTTCTTCACTCAAAGGAAGTCAATGTACATTTCATTGCAGCACCCTTACAACATTCTGATGATGTAAGAGGCAAAACTTGCTTTCCACAGCTTAAAAATTAGGAAACTGATGTATGTTGAAGTTAAGTGGTTTAACGAAAGTCATTCAGAGGTTCAGGTCTGACTCTCTTATCTCCACTTCCTTTAACTCACTCAAACCATGTTCTCCACAGAATATAGATCCATAGTGATCCCTATTTTGCTTCCTTAGCCCCAGAGTTTGTGGTTATTTAAATTCTACAAGTCAGTGTGCAATAAAGATGATGCCGCTGAAGGGATTGAGTTTTCTGCACATATTTTATAGTGCAGTGTTTTAGATGTAATCAGCATGTTCTTAAAGCTTTATGTTTAAATTTATCTTGCTAAATATGACTTTTCCTTTTATTTATACCTGCTTGGTCATCAGAATCATCATCTGCTTTTCCTGCCAGTGACAGATGAGGGGCATCAGGCTCAATGGGTTGAGTAGGATAATTTTTATCTAAAGAAAAGTTCTTAATTCTACAGATTTGTGTAACAGTGACAGAAACAGATAAAGAAATTTGTGGACAATTGGTAAACTCTCTGTGGTTTGAGCAAATAACCTAAACTCTGACTGGTTGCTGACAGACTGGAATTTCTCCGTATTGATAGGAAGAAAATGACTCAGGAAATGGCATGATGTATTCTTGATTCTCCAGAAGAGGGCACCATGTTTCAAAGACAGAACAAAAGATAAAAAGAACTTGGATGTATAGCAAGAGCAGGGCAAAGTCAGTTCTCTAACCTTTCATAACTGAGGCCTTTTTTTTTTTTTGAGGAAAGAAAGATTGGAAATTAATACCAAGTTATAAATTATACAGCTATAATTTACTTCAAATTTATTAAAGTGATATGTTATAAAATTTAAGATATTAAGATTTCTTGGTATAAATATCGCTTTCTTGTTCTTTCCAAAAGTCACACATGGAAGTGCTAAAAAACATTAAGATAGTGTAAACCAGGCAGACTAGGTAATAAGGGTATGCAGCACTTTCTCAAGCACTAGCTGGGTGTAAACTCATCGTGAATGGAACTGTTTCACCAGCAATTCCTATTAGACATGACACATATGTACTCATTTTATAGAGGCTCCTAGTCTAGTTACTGAAAATGCCCTTTAATAATTTGTCTCGCATTCTCAAAGTGATTAAGAATGAGATAAGATACTTAAGTGCTTACTATTTTGAAACTATTTAAATATTATAAATATGACACTACAATTAAGTTTGGTCTATTATATTATGCAACTTAAAATAATTTTGATGTTTTTTCTTCACTAATATTTGGAATTGATCTTGTTACTGTTTGATGAAACATGAAGTCTTTGTGCCAATATTCAGTGAACATTTACAGGGAACCAACCATTTTAGCCATTGTCCTAAGAGCATGGGTGAAGTGCTAAGATTATAAAGCAGTTTGAACAACTTTATCCAGATACATGTTGTTCTGATTTGATTATTTTTAACTAAAATTGCCTGTCAGTTCAGCTGAGCAAGCAATTAGTTCAACCTTACAATTGGGAAATCTTTCTTTTAAAAGTAAATTAACCAGGGGCTCCTGGGTGGCTCAGTCGGTTAAGCATCTGACTTTAACTCAGGTCATGATCTTGAGGTTTGTGGGTTCAAGTCCCATGTTGGGCTCTGTGCTGACAGCTCAGAGCCTGGAGCCTGCTTCAGATTCTGTCTCTCTCTCTCTCTGCTCCCCCCCTGCTTGCTCTCTGTCTCTCTCTCAAAATAATAAATAAACATTAAAAAATAAAATAAAATGAAAATAAATTAAACATTTGATTGAATTGACCAGTTATTTTCAGGAAAGTAGCTAACTTGTGTCTTGTATGTAAGTACAACCTCAACTGTCAAAACTCTGCTTCTTATTCATTCAATTGAATCAGATATATAGAGCCATAGACAGTTTTTTCTTTACCTTTATGTTATCTCTTTCTAGCCCCTTTGTTTTTCTTTTCTGCAGGGATTGTGCATTTAGTTTTCCAGTGGCCCAGCAACTATTATCTGTGCAAAGAATGTAGGTTCTAGGTGGTAAGTGCCATACTAAAAAATACATTGATAAATGGAAGATATGGAAGTTATATTATATTATAATTTCAGAAACATCTAGGTGAAATTCTCCATGTTGAATTTCAATTTAAGGGGTATTAAAAGTATACGAATTTCAATTTAAGGGGTATTAAAAGTATACATTTGTTGTGGTTTTATTTTTACTTTCTTTTGTGATATTCTAGGTAGTCTTCCCTGTTTTTTATTCTTAGTTCATGATCCATGATGCCTATATCAGCTTTATCTCTTCTCTTTATCGCAGTTAGGCCAGAGTCAATGAGTTCATAAGGCTTCATCTGTGTATCTCACTTTAACCTCCTACAAGTGTTCTTTTTTTTTTTAATTTTTTTAAATGTTTATTTATTTTTGAGACAGAGAGAGACAGAGCATGAATGGGGGAGGGGCAGAGAGAGAGGGAGACACAGAATCTGAAGAAGACTCCAGGCTCTGAGCTGTCAGCACAGAGCCCGATGTGAGGCTCGAACTCACGGCCCGTGAGATCATGACCTGAGCCGAAGTCGGACGCTTAACGACTGAGCCACCCAGGTGCCCCTCCTACAAGTGTTCTTAATTCCTGTTCTGCAGACTTGTGCTTTGAAAACACAAAACAGTAAAAACGTAAGCAAAAACAGCCTCATCAAAGTTATTCCCTGGGCTCCTGGGTGGCTCAGTTGGTTAAGTGTCTGACTCTTGATTTTGGTTCAGGTCATGATCTCACAGTTTGCAAGATTGAGCCCTGAGTTGGGCCCTGCGCTGACAGCATGGAGCCTGCATGGAACCTGACTGGAATTATCCCTGACTGGAATTATCTCTCTTTCTCTCTTTCTGCCCCTCCCCTGTTCTCTCTCTCTCTCTCTCTCTCTCTCTCAATAAATAAATAAATAAACAAACTTAAAAAAAAAAAAAAAAACAAAGAACAGGTTATTCCCCTGAGGCACAATTTGCAGTATAATGAAAATTCTGAAACGTAAGAGGACTTGGTAAAATCTCGTATTATTCTTTTCTCAGTCCTAATGAGGAACATTAAGCATGCCATAAATTTACTTCGCTTGCACCGGCATTCCTGTGGCAGGCTAAATAAGAACTATGTTAATCTTTAGGTTCCACAGTTTGCCCAAATAATTTGTTATAAGGTACAATATTATTTGGATTAGGGCATAGTATGTAGACTACTTAAAACAGCACATACTGGACATTCCGTAAACATTCTTAATGATCTTGTTTTGAAAATAAGAGCTGGGCAGCCCCTGTTGGCTTGTTGTTTTCCTTGCTCAGGAGATACAACCTGGCAGACTCTGTGACTTTAATCAGGAGTTGTGCTTAGCCCTTTGTCCTTTCTTCTGGGAGATAATTCACACCCCATCTCTCCACAACACTTACTCATGCAGTAAGGCATACCAACTACAATCAGGTAGGGAGGTTTAACTGTGTCAGATCTGATTGTGAACATTTGTTCCCCCCAGAAAGCTCAGGAGGGGCAACCAGCCAGCAACTCTCTTTTCATCCTTCCTCAGATTGGGCTTTAGGGAGCTTAAATCCTCCACTGCCAATGACGTAGACCCACTGCTTCCCACTTCCTCTTCCCTGCTTGGTGTGATGTAGTCCTGCCCAACCTGGTTTAAGGATTCCATGGAGATGAAAAGACCCAGATAAAAGACTGGAAGTTCTACTTGGAAGGAGATAAGTAGAAGAAGAAAGTTTTCAAGAATTTGGTATTTGTTCTACATCGTGAAGATCTGGGTAGGAAAACGTGGACAAAATCTAATGACAGAGAAGTTGTAACAGAAGATTCAGTACAACAAAAACAAATAGTAAGATAGCAACTGGTTACTCTAAACAGAACAAAATAGTGCACACTAGGGACAAAATTAAGAACAATAGCAAACTAATTAAACATTAAGGATAATATATATTTTTTCTTTATAATTTACAGTAGTGTTGCAGCAGGATTCTCGCACAGAGAGTTGTGATGCCGAGGCTTTTTAATTTCCAGGACCACTCAGTTGGGTTTGTACCCAAAGAACTGAGCACCAAACATTACGTGGCATAGTTTTTTATACATTTTCTATTTCTTTGTCTCCCATATATGGTAACACACATAAACATGCAGTCTGATTAAGTAGTCTCGGTTTACAAGGTCATGAGGGATGTTGTCACGTAGGCACATAGCCAGGTTACCTTGAAGTTTTCTCTCCCTTTTTTTCTCTCTCCTTAGGGAGGGGACCCTACCACAGTATGGATATAAAACTTTTCCAGCTTAGTTACTCCACATTGTTAATAGCACATGAATTCTAAAAATATTCAAATATAAAAAAGTGGAATCTACAGACGGAACTCAAATATAATTAAGGACTTTGCTAGAGAATTTGGTATCTATACTGTGTTTAAGGATAGAAAGCTGTATTAGTCATGAATCACTAAGTTGTAAATGATAAAAGCACAAATCAAACTACTTAAAGAAAGCAAAAACAAAGATTCATTGGCACACATTACTGGGGTTGAAGGGACATGCTTCAGATATAAGAGATTTCAATAATTGTATCAGAATTCTTTCTTTCTGTCTCCATTCCTGTTTCTACCTGTGAGTTGGTTTTATTCCAGAAATACGCTTTTCCATTATGGCAGGGAAGAAGATTGTTGCCAGCTCAAATTCACATCCAGCCAGGTAGAGTCTCAGTGGGAAAAGTCTTAACATCTGTAGATCCATTTCAGAGAAGACTTTTATTGCTTCTGCTTGAGTCCTGTGAAATGCCATGGGCAAGCTTTGATAATAGGGCCACCCCAAAGCAAGGAAGGAGTGCTGTGGAACGGTCCAAATCAGGACACATGGGAGAAAATTCCATGCTGTTATCACAAAAGGGAGCAAAAATACTAGGCAGGTAAACCAACAAAATTCCTTGCCATAGTGATATTTTTAATTGGGTGTGGTGGAAAAGATCATTTATGAACATTTTTTTTATTTAAAAAGTTTTAAAATTAAAAAAAAATTTACATTTGTTTATTTTTGAGAGACAGAGAGACAGAGCACAAGTAGGGGATGGGCAGAGAGAGGAGGAGACACAGAATCCGAAGCAGGTTCCAGGCTCTGAGCTGTCAGCACAGAGCCAGGGTGGGGCTTGAACCCACAAACCCACAAACAGCGAGATCATGACCTGAGCCGAAGTCGGACGCTCAACTGACTGAGCCACCCAGGCGCCCCAATTAAAAAAAAAAATTAAATGCTGTTTATTTTCAGAGAGAGAGGGAGTATGCAAGCTTGCTCTTGTGCAAGTGGGGGAGGGGCAGAGAGAGAGGGAGAGAGAATCCCAGGCAGGCTCCTCCCTTTTTTTTTAAATGAAGTGAAGTCACTTTACTGGCAAAACACCATAGAAAATGTGTTTTATAATTACATGTAAAATGGAAAGAGGGTATAGCCTACATGTTAATGATCTTCATGTTCCATCTTCTTTAGGAATTTTAAGTAGTCAAAAAATAAGAACTACCTGAATGTGACTAATTACTTTTGCAAATTTTATAGGCAAAAGGTATTGAACGAAAAGTACGCTAATTTCAATTAGCTGAGTTGAGTGGTAGAAACGTATAAATTAAGTTGTCATAATAGAAGGTTAATGATTCTGATTGTGGCTACAGTATACTCCTGTTCAACATACAAAACAATATGCTGCCATGAAACTGATGATAGCAGTCAGAGTGCATCAAATAAAGGTAACACCTCAGAACAGCAATTCTCCTTTAAAATTTGCAGGGGCCCCTGGGGTGGCTCAGTTGGTTAAGTATTGGACTTAGGCTTAGGTTATGATCTTAGATTCCTTTCCTGACCCACATCCAGCTCCGTGCTCAGTGCAGACCCTGCTTAGTATTCTCGCTCTCTCCTCTCTCTCTGCCCCTCCCCAGCTAGCACTTTTTCCTCTCTCAAAATAAATAAACTTTAAAATTTGCATCTGGCTCACTTAATAATTATTAAAAACAGATTTTTAAAGCCTGTGCTTCTATATGTATATAGATAGATTTGAAATATCTTTGAAGCATAGATGGCCTAACCTTTAATTATGTAATATTTAAGAAAAAAAATGATTAAACCTTTTCAGAGAAGATTTTATACCTAGGTCATATACAACATATTGTGTTACCAATTCGTGTTCTTAAGATTCTCAGTAGATGTTACCAATCCTCAACTGTTCAAAAAAGTGATTTCTAGCAATGTTATCTAGACATTAATAATTATAATAAATTCAGGGCCATCTTTGCACAAAGTTTGCTAATATTAATTTAAAAAGATATATACATTAGTGAACTGGAGGGATATAAATACTAAGATTCACCAGAAAATTTTTAAATTATAGTAAAAAATGTAACTCATTCTGAAAGTCTAGGAAGAACATTCTTCCTCCTTTGGATAACTAATTCTAATTTGAAAATTAATTTGTGAGTTAAGAGAAAAAGTGAAGTATAGTTACCACCTGTCACCTTATAAAATTATTACAGGCATTGCGTAGTATACAGAATTGTTGAATTGCTGTGTTGTACATCTGAAACTAATATAACACTGTGTGTCAACTAAAGTTCAATTAAAAAAAAAGAGAGAGAAAGTGACAGAAAGGAAAGCTTGCTTCCTTTTTACTCTCCTCAGCCTGTGAAAAAAAAAAATTAAAAAGTGAAAAATTGACAGCTGTATAACTTCATATTTTGTTTTTCTTTTGATGCAGATTTTAAAAGCCATCTAGAATTTCCCATTTTTAATAAGTACTAGTTCTATTAAAGTATATTTATTTCCTAATGAAGAAATTCTTAACTGTGCTTTTGTAGTCATATGAGCGTTTAAAATTATTTTATTTTGGTGATGTTTCTAGATCCAAATAACTTAATATTGTAAACATATTTCTTAACTATTCATGATTAATCTAATGAACTAGAAATTATTTTTTCCAAATAACTTCATGAGATCTTATCAAATTATTCTGGTTCCTTTGTAGCTACAAAAAAAGAAAAGGAAAAATTTTAAAAATGTATATCCCATATACTTTTCAATGTTAACATTGCTAATATAGCTGAGTTCTAAAAACTATTTTAAGATTGTATAAAATATATATAATTAGATTGTCAACTCATTACAGTAAGTCTTTCTAATCAGTAAGTTATTAAGTTACATGAATATTGTATTCACTCAACAAATATTTATTGGGCTCCTATGTGTGGTAGGTGCTGTTGATGTTCTAGGATTATAGTCATGAGAGTCTGTTGTGATCTTTTCCAGATGACAGATAAATGAATAAGAAACTTTCAAATGATGATAAATGCTATCTAGACAATAAAATTGAGTAATGGCATAATACGTGCTCATGTTTGAACCTCAAATCCTAGGTTTAGGAAATGGGATACTTTGGATAGGATAGTCAGGAAAGGCCTTTCTGAAGCATTAACACCATCAGGAATCACTTAATTTACATCTTTCATTAATATTTTGGAAAGTACAATATCTATATCCAAAGAGGAGATCAGAAGTGTAATTAAAGACTTACCATTGAAAAATCAGCAGGCTTAAACTACATGGTTATAAGGCTCAATTCTGTTTACAGTGAAAAATCACCCTACTGATAGCTAGTTGGTGATAGTGGAACTGAGAATTGAAACAGAAACCACAACTTCTGAAAGGTTACTGCACCATGCCTTGCAAAACAGATAAGTTTTGCTTATGAGTGAAACCATAGTGTCCATTATAGATATAGCACCAGTTTATTCAGACCCATATGTTACAAAGTAAGACCATAGACAAACTGAGTCAAGAGTAACTCCTCTGGGGTTCTCGAAAGAGGAGACCATTGTCTGCTCTAGTAATTCCCTAGTTTTCAGCTTGATCAATCCTGCTTACTCCATCCTATTTCTGATGCCAGTCTCCCAAACCCTATAAAATTCTTTCCTAGTTCCCTACTTTTGATATACCCATTTCCCCATGGTGTGGAGTCTTCCTTGCTTTTAGTGACAAATCTACCTGTGCTGAGTATAGGTGTTTTCTAGATGATCTTTGATAGATAAGAATTGACAAAACGTACTTCTTTCATTATTTGAACTATACCAGATCATATACAATCTTTCTTTTGAAATTGGAAATTAAATAGGTTGAGACAGGAAACCATCAAAATCCTAGAGGACAACACCGGCAGCAACCTTTTGACCTCAGCTGTAGCAACTTCTTACTAGACACGTTGCTGGAGGCAAGGGAAACAAAAGCAAACCTGAACTGTTAGGACTTCATCAAGATAAAAAGCTTCTGCACAGCAAAGTAAACAATGAACAAAACTAAAAGGCAACCAATGGAATGGAGAAGATATTTGCAAACTACGTATTTGATAAAGGGTTAGTATCCAAAATCTATAAAGAACTTCTCAAACTCAATACCCAAAAAACAAATAATCCAGTAACGAAATGGAGAGAAGGCATGAGTGGACATATTTACAAAGAAGACATCCAGATGGCTAATAAATAAATAAAAAGATGCTCAACATCCCTCATCATCAGGGAAACACAAATCAAAACCACATTGAGATACCACCTCACACCTGTCAGAATGGCTAAAATTAACAACACAAGAAACAAGTGTTGGCAGGGATGTGGAGAAAGGGGAACCCTCTTGCACCATGATGGGAATGCAAACTGGTGCAGCCACTCTAGAAAACAGCATGGAGTTTGCTCAAAAAGTTAAAAATAGAACTACCCTACAATCCAGCAGTTGCATTACTAGGTATCTACCCAAAGGATACAAAAATACAGATTTGATGTGGTACATGTATCCTTATGTTTACAGCAGCATTATCAACAATAACCAAATTATGAAAACAGCCCAATATCCATTGACTGATTAATGGATAAAAAAGATGTGGTATATACATACAATGGAATATTAGCCATCAAAAGGAATGAAATCTTGTCATTTTCAGTGATGTGAATGGAGCTGGAGCATATTATGTTAAGCGAAATAAGTCAGGAAGAGAAAGAGAAATACCATATGATTTCTCTCATATGCGGAATTTAAGAAACAAAACACAATAACATATGGGAGGGAGAAAAAAAGAGAAAGGGAAACAAACCATAAGAGAATATTTATGGTAGAGAACAAAGTGAGGGATGATGGAGGGAGGGTGTGGGGGACAGGCTAAATGGGGGGTAGGTATTAAAGAGAGTACTTGTGTTGAGCACTGGATGTTATATGTAAGTGATGAGTCACTGCATTTACTCCTGAAAGCAATATTACACTATATGTTAACTAACTAGAATTTAAATAAAATTTTGAAGAAAAAAGAAATGCTTTAATAAGAAAAATAAATAAATTAGTTTGAAATCAGTTAGAGTATCCAAAAGAACTTTCATTTATTAACTAGCTCCCTGAAGGAATTAGAAAGGATATAATTTTTCATTTCAGTTTTCTGAAACAATAAACAAATACATATGATAACAGAAATACTGTTACCATCATGTATTTGAAATGTTCCAAGATTCTGCAGAAATGACATTTAAACTTGAGTAATTATACCATGAATATCTTCTACCACAGGGCTACTATTTTCCAAATTAACAACTCTTGGAATCAATTAACATGCACTAGATAATTATAGAGATGTAGAAATTTCACTTTTTAGAACATATTCCTTTGCTTTGTGAAATCCAGGTATTTGAAACTAAGTATCTCCTCTTTATCATGACCTTTGTATTTAGGAGACTTATCGCTAGTATCCAATTTATTCTGAGGAATACCAGTTGACTTTCTTGTGGCATTGTAAATTGGTACAATGCTTGTTTGGTGAGCAAAGAAAACTTGCAAGCAATTCTAGCTCATGAGTTAAGCGGAGAACATCTCTGTGAAGCCCCTCTGGGGCCAATGCCAAGATACTAGCAAGTATATTGCACAGAACGGCAAAGAGGGCAGGAACGCTGCAGAGTGTATAGCTCCTGAAATCTACTCTGAGAGAAAGGCTGAGTCATTCAAGAATGTTACTTTTCATAGGGAAGCAAAGCCATACAAAGGTATGTGAAATGTATATTTCCTATAACATGCTTCAGGAGGATGGTTCTCAACCTTGAATGCACAGTAGCCATATCTGGGGGCTTTAAAAAATTCTGAAGCCCAGGTCACACCCCATGCCAATTAAATCACAATCTCCAAGGACGGGACCCAGGCATTTATTAAAGTTCCCTACAGAATTACAGTGTGTGGTCATATTCGAGAACTACTGCTTTAGGAATAAACTAAATTACGTGCAGTAGTATGCCATTTAGAAAAACAGTAGAATATTCCAGAATGGGCAGACATACAAATACAACTTTCCCTACCAACAGTGAAGCAGTATCTTACAGCTTTTTACTAAAAAAGGGTATTTCTGTGTAGCGGTGTTAACAGTTACATGAACACATTTGAAACCATCCTATTAGTTAAGATTACGTTTAATGCCCCACCAGTTCCACATTTGCCCCGATTTCTCTGCCACAAACACTTGGTTTATTCTGAGCTTGAAATTTTGTGAAATTTCTAACATATGAAACATCTACATTGATTAAGCATGTTGAATAGTCAGTATTTATTTTTAATATTTTAATTTGAGTATAACTGACATACTATGTTACATCAATTTCAGGTGTACAACTCAGTGATTTGACAATTTGTACATTATTCCCTGTTCATCACAATGTAGCTACCATCTGTCCTGTTACATTGCTATTTTAATATCCTTGACTACATTGCTTATACTGTGCTTTTTATTCCTGTGACTTATTCATTCCATAATTGGAAGCCTTTTCCCCCTCTACCCATATTCCTTTCTCCCATTTGGCCAAACCTCCAACAGCCCTGTCTTCTGGAAACCATGTCTATTCTCTGTATTTATAGCTCCAATTCTGCTTTTTGTTTGTTCATTCATTTCTTTCTTTCTTTCTTTCTTTCTTTCTTTCTTTTTTTTTTTTTTTAGATTCCACCTCTGAGTGAAATTATATGGTATTTTTCTTTCTCAGTCTGACTTGTTTCACTTAGTATAATAACTTCTAGGTGCATGCATGTTGTCTCAAATGGCATGATCCCATTGTTTTTTATGGCTGCATAATATTCCATTGTGTGTATGTGTGTGTGTGTGTGTGTGTGTGTGTGTGTGTATGTATGTATCACATTTTGCTACCCATTCATCTATAGACAGATACTTAGATTGCCCATATCTTGGCTGTTGTAAATAATGTTGCAATAAATGTATGGGTGCATGTACCTTTTAAAATTAGTGTTTTCTTTTTCTTTGGGTAAATACCCACTAGTGGACTTATTGGATCATCTGATATTTCTGTTTTTAATTTTTGAAGTACTATTTTTTTAGAGTGGCTATACCAGTTTATATTTCTACCAAAAGGAACTCTCATGTGTTCCTTTTTCTCCACATAATAATCTGTATTTATTAAAGAACAGAATTTCTGATTAATTTGACAGGATTTTCAGCTTATATCATTAGAATGCTCTTCTTGTGGTTATCACTGGGTTATATTTCATTAGAACTTGTATTAAGTTTTTAACCAGCTACTAATTTAGTGATATTTAGAAGTATCCATTTGGTTAATGGCCTGGGTTTTTGTGTTAGACCTGTTTGAATTCTAGCTAGCTAAACTGTGTGTTCTTAGTAAATTAGGTACTTTTTGCCTCCTTTTCTTTATATCTATAAAGTTGGGATTTGTGTGCCTAATTCACACAGTATAGGATAAAATGACAAAGGACATGAAAAGTGCCTGACATATAATTAGTACAGGTAATAGCTATTATTATTTAATTTTAGTAATATGCACATTGCTATAATCAGGAGTAACTAAAGGCTGTCATTTCTAGACAACAAAGAAAGGACTGAATATTTATTATATATTTTGAGTAACTAGAATATACCACACTTTGTGCGAGGAGGCTTATATAGATTTCTGATTTAATCTCTTTGTGTGAAGTAGATCTTATCATCCCAGCTTTATAAATGGAACACTGATGGCAAGGGAGATTAATAATGCATACTAATTTTATTCCAGTGAGCATTTTTAAATTTATTTTATTTAATTAATTAATTAATTAATT